>NC_057763.1:9487860-9592720 GCF_010389155.1 Erigeron canadensis
AATCAAAAATCAATCATACTATTTTTCTCCCCCTCATATGACAATGTGGGGAACCAATGTCATTATGCAAACATTATTGAATAATGTCAAAAGAATCAAAAGATCCATAGCGCAATGGTGGTTACACCAAGATATATGAACTAACACTTATCACCCCAAACCATTAATCCAACCCAAATAACCCTATGGTGACTAAAATTAAGTTAAGTTGTTGGTATAACATTTTATTATGGTGTTGGTGTTTTTCTGTGTTGGGTTGTGATAAAATACTGGATAAGAATGATCCGTTTTCATTCAAAAATCGAAAGGATTAATGAAATGACCGAAAGAAATGTAGCCATTTATCGGATTTCCATGTATCATCGAGAAATGCCCAAAGCAAACCTCTAACATAGTTGGTCTTTTGGCTTTCCAACCTAATATTGCTTTCAAAGAATTAAACCATGGTCAGTGTCACCTAAGCGTTCGATAACCATGTTCTACTATCCTTAAAGACTTTTAGGAAAAATCCAAGTCACAATAGACTCTTCTTGTTAACTCAATAATTACACAATGCAATTATGAACCTACGTTCAAAGCGGAAATGATGTTAGCAATGGTAGGATTTCCATTTGATCATCGTGAAATATCAATTAAGATATCACTACAAATGTTCCGGCTATATCACAAAGATAAGCATGTATATCACAAAGATATGACGCAAATGTGTCCTAAAATGAAAAATGATCAAATTATGATCAATCACGATAGCTCTAGACACGAAGTGATCAAATGAAGTCGGGACTGAGCAGAGTGTCACCCTTTTTCAATATAACGTCTTCCAAATGAAGATTCAATAGAAATGAGAAAATCTCCGTGAGAAATAACACAAGCATTTGTTAAGAAACACTTGAGTGGTTAGGTAAAGAGTGCATCGCTTCATTGGGTCCGAAGGCTTCTTCAATACCGAGATATCAACAATGACACCGATAGAAATGTGTTTTCCCCCGCGATTTGAGAATTTTAGAGAAGGTTATCAATTCTTTTAACCCCTTTTCTCACAACATTATCACCATAACCTCTCACTTTTGACTGTACTCCTCCAACTTAGTTGCACACGAATTCATCATCACTCAAAACCCCTCCTATCTAATGAAAGAAGTGAATTCTCGGGTTAGAACTCATCGGCGATGATGAATTCATGGAGTAGTTTTGAGAAAAACCTAGTCGCTCATGTGCAAACTACACCCGAACTTCCTTTGACAAATGTATTTTAAAAAAATCATCAAATGTGAAAAAAAATTTAAAAACACATTTGAAGTTTGAAAGAGATTTGAAATCACAACACTCCCCCTTAATCTATGCAAAGATAATCAAAAAGATTTTCATAGAAAAGGTGGAGCAAAAATGATTGTGTGAAATCAAAACAGGTTTTATATGAAAGTGAACTCAATCAATTGTTCAAGATGAGACAACTCAGGAGTACACAAAGGCGTTCAATCCTTTGCTTCTCATATCAACAATGAGAGTTTTGAAACAGGTGCAACAAAATTGCAATCAACATCTTGTATACACATATACATTCATAAATACAATTGGCATACACAGGCGTTCAATCGTCGTTATCTTATATCATTAGATGTATAACAACATGAATTAATTCCGCGTTGACATAAAATATTTTCTTTTTAAAAACCGGGTTGCATACAGAGTAATGCAAGCCCTTATGAATAAATCACACTAAGCCGGGTTTCACTGAGTGTAGAAGCCCATTGTGAATAATAGTTCAATTAGGAACGGTTGCATACAGAATATATGCAAGCCACTGTTAAATTTAATAATAAAAAAAAATTAAGAAAACTTTTTGTTTCTTTTTAAAAATTTATTTTTTTGTATTGATTTTTGTTTTTCAATTTTTTATAATTTTGAAAATGAATCAAGAATTCCTTCCATGGTAAAGTGAATCAAGGATCAAGATTTAGCATACCAGTTTTAGATTAGAAATTAAACCTCTTTTCGTCCAGTGGTTTTGTGAACAAATCAGCGAGTTGGTAGTCAGGTCCCACGAAGTAGAGTTCGATGTCCCTTTCTCAACATGATCTTTGAGAAATGATATCTCACATCATTGTGCTTTGAGCGTGAGTGGTTGACTGTTGACAGCAATTGCAATGGCACTTTGTGAATCACAATAGATAGGACACACATATTTCAGACCATAATCGTAAGCTGTGTCTTCATCCATAACACTTGAGCACAGCACTAGCAGCAGCCACAATTCATCAGCCTCCGCTGTTGATAGTGATACACAATTTTGCTTCTTGGATGACCAACTTACAATCTTATCCCCTAAGAATGTAAAGTACCAATGTTCTTGCGATCAAGCTTACAACCTGCATGATCTGCATCTGAATAGGCAGTTAAATTGAATCCAGTATCCCTTGGATACCAGAGACCAAGATTGGTGTAACCCTTCAGATAACGAAAAATTCGTTTCACAGCTTGGTATGTAAATCGGAGCGGCTTGATATCTAGCACACATACATGTTGCAAACATTATATCTGGGCGAGATGCTGTAGATACAACAACGAACCAATCATGCTTCTATACCTCTTTGGTCAATGGTTTTCCCATTTTTATCACATATGTTTTGTACGAGCCTATTGGGTTGAAATTGAAGAACATGTAGTCATATCAAACTTTTTCAACATATCTTTTAGTACTTACTTGTGATATAAAAATACCAGTTGGTAATTGTTGATTTGTAAACCCAAAAAGTAATTCATTTCCCCAATCATGCTCATTTCAAATGATTGACCATTAGAGATGAAAAGTTTCGGCAAAAGTTTGACTGGTTGACCCAAAATATGTCATCAACATATATTTGGACAAGTAAAACATGCTTACCTTGCTTACGAATAACAGTAGGGTCAATAGTGCCTTTGGTAAAGCCTCCTTTGAGTAAGAAAGTATAAGGATCATACCATGTCGGGGTGCCTGCTTCAACCCATAGAGAGCCTTGTCTAACTTGTAGACATGGTTTGGCTTCTTAGGATCACAAAACCTTCAGGTTGCTCCACGTAAACTTCTTCTTTGAGTTCTCCATTCAAGAATGTTGTCTTCACATCCATTTGAACCATAGTGAAGTTTCTGAATGCGGCATAAGCTAAGAATATACGAATGGCCTCCATTCTTGCAACAGAGCGAAAGTTTCGTCGAAATCCACACCGGTTGTTGGCAGTAACCTTTGCAACCATCTAGCTTTGTTCCTTACTACAACTCCATTTTCATCCTTCTTGTTCTTGAAAATCCACTTGGTGCGAATTGGTTCTTCTTTCCTTGGATTTGGACCAATCTCTCCTACCTTCAGTCTCTCAAACTGAGCTAATTCATCTTGCATTGCTCTAACCCACTCTGGATCACAAAGAGCTTCAGAACTGTTTTGGGTTCGATGTTACTCAGTGAAAGTGCACAAGACACTCATTGACTGTAGTACGGTATAAACACCAGCTTGTGGATCTCCGATGATCTGTTCTGTAGGATGATCTTTGCGCATACGACCACTTGTTGTCATGAGGAAGAGGATCTTGTTGATGAATGTCAACATTATCATCATTAAATCCAGAGTTCTGTTGAGAAATGGAATCACAGCTCGAAGAACTCTTTCCTCAAAATTTGGATGATCAAATCCAGTGGTACATACACATTTGGAGTATTTGATGGATTTGTTGTTTGGTGATTTGAGAAGGTTGTTCTTGAACATTCTTTTGAGAATAATTATCACTTGGAGATGACTCTTCTTGCTCTGAAGATTTGAAGATGATTCACGATTGTTGTCAGGAACTGGTTCATTTGTTTGAATAGGATCATTGTTCGGAATTGGTTCATGATGACTTGAGGTTCCTTTTCTTGAATCGGTTTTGAATTGTAGAATTCTTCGAAAGAATATCTAGCTCTTCACTTGTTGGAGTTGGATATTTCTTGAACTTTGAAGCTAAGTAGACGTCTTTGAGGAAGCACTTGAAGTACTTGGATCACTTTGTGTTGTAGCAAACTTTCTTGTTCAAATATCATGCCAGACATCTCGTCAAACCAAACATTCATGGTTTCTTAAATCGTGTTTGTTCGACGATTAAAGATGCGATATGCATCGATGTCTTTGAGTAACCAACAAGTAACCTTCGTCACCTTTCTTTCAAACTTTCCAACATTTTCCCGATCATTCAAGGTATAACAACACACCAACCCAAAAATATGGAAGTAATTGATGTTGGGTTTGCGTTTGTTAATAACCTCATAGGAGTCTTCTCATGACGCTGATTGATGATGGACCGATTTTGAGTGTGACAGGCAGTGTCAACAGCTTCAGCCCACATATTTGATGGTAACTTGGAATAAGCAAGCATTGTCTGTGCTGCTTCCACCAGCGTACGGTTTCTCTCTTTCAAGACACCATTTTGTTGCGGGGTACGACAGCAGAGAATTGGTGAGTAATGCCTTTTGATTTGCAAAATTCATCGAAGATGGCGTTTTGAACTCAGTACCATTATCCGAACGGATATAACGGACTGGAAGTTGAAGATTCACTTCAGTGGAAGTGATGAAATCTATCAAAATTTGAGTTGTTTCATCTTTTGAAGCAAGAAAATTGACCCAAGTGTATCTTGAATAATCATCAACGATAACCAGAATATATCTCTTCCCGTTTCTGCTTTGTACTTTCATATGCCCACAAAGATCCATGTGAAGCAAATGAAGAGGTGGCAAAGTGTGTGGAATTTTCTTTAGTTTATGAGAAGTTCTTTTGATCTTACCAACTGCACAAGAAGGACAGACATGCTCACTCTCATACTTGTAGTCAGGCAAGCCTTCAACAAGTTATTTGTTGACTAAAGTGTTGATGGTTTGATTATTCAAGTGAGAAAGTCTTCTATGCCACAACCAAGAATTTTTCGAAGTAGCTTTTGAAACAAGACAGATATTATCAGTTGGTTGGTTATCATCAGATTAACTGTGAAAAGATTATCTTCACGATCTCCGCATAGGATATCAATTCCATCTAGAGTTTGGACTTTGCACAGAGATTGTCGAAAAAGAACTTGAAGGTTGTTGTCACAGAACTGTCCAACACTGAACAAGTTATGACTCAGACCTTCAACATAATGGACATTCTTAATGACAATTCCGTTTCTTTCAATATCTCCATAACCTAGAATTGGAGCGAAATTGTTGTTTCCGAAACGAACAGTTCCCATGAACCTTTCTACAAAATTCTTGAGCAATGATTTATTGCCAGTCATATGTTTTGATCACCCGAAATCGAGTATCCATACACAGATGGTTATTTCCTGCAATCAAAAATTTTAACCGACTTTAGGTACCCACTTAAAGACAGGTCCTTTGTGGTTGGTTAACACAAGCAGGGGGTATAACTTAGGATATGCATACAAACATGCTTTAGAATCAATATGAGCATTAATAAGCACACCATCAATAAGCACATTCGTATAAAAGGTACGCACATTCACATTTGAATTAAAAGTAACATGTTTAACAACATTCAAACAAGCATGACCATTATCATTGTTTACAGCCCCACAAGGCATAGCCTTGGATTTATTACATTGTTCACTAAAGATGAATTGTTTAAATCAACAGAAACTCTTTTCTTTCTGTTACCAACACTCTTTCTCCTCCTCCTCTTCTTCTTTTCCTCAACAGACAATCGCTTAAAATTGATCTTAGGTTCTAATGATTAGGAACCCATTTGGTCTTTCCACCTGTTGAATTGACACTAAGGAGATTGGAACGAGGGGTTTTAAACTTATTCATCTATTTTATCTCTTTTGGGGTTGAGGAAACTTCTTGCTTCTTAGGTTTGGCAATTGAAAACCATCCATATCTATCCCTATATCTAGTTACACCATTTGAAGTATCCTAGTTAGCAAAACGGAGCTAGACTTAGGCACTTTAGAAATTGAACTAGATTGAGAGTTAGACAAAGAAGCATTTGGATTGTCATTTGAACGTTTCACTCTGTGATACCTTGGTTTTGGTGAGGTCTCAGCTTGTTTCTTTTTAACATGTTTGTCAGGTTTTGGAGGGTTAGGACTCTTTTGTTCAGTCTTGACAGAAGGGGTAGAACTCTTTTGTTCAGCCTTGACGAGTTTGGGTTTCACTCGTTCTTGGAAGTAATATGATGTTGGAGCTTTGGACACTGATTTTGGTTTTTGAGATTCTCCTTTTATTTCTTTTTGAAAATTTATGATTTTGATAGATTCAATATTTTTCTTAGTTTCTGAGTCAAAAACATATTCTCCCTCCATGAATTTATCAAAATATTTTTGGTGAATTCATTCGAAAATGTTGAAATATCAGGAATCTTGTTGTCCAACATCATACCACGGGTAGTCTCAGGAATAAGGTCGACTTGGACTGAAACATCCTTGGTTCACAAGAAAATTGAGTAGAAGTGTCAACACCTATACTAGCACAAAGCTTAGGGTGAACAACTAGCTCATCAAGATTTTCGCATGTGAAAATTTATAAAAGTACCATATCAAAACTAAGTTATGCGCAAGATCTTCATCAGATAAATCAGATTGCACATAATTTGCAGCTAAAGAAGTAGCAGTAGTTTGACAAGTACATGCAAAACAGTCAGTCACGGTCTGGGTGGATGAACTTGTAGATGAATCACAAGTAGTCTGAGTGAAGTGGTCTACTAAGAGACTGAAATCAGTTTGGGTAGAAACATTCACACAAACTTTCTTGATATCATCAACAACTGATTCTTCTTCGAATTCGGACTTTGAGACTGTAGATTATGAATGAGTTTTTGTTGAGATTCCACTGTTTGTTGTAAACCTTCTATTTGTTTTTCCAAAAATGTGGATGGAATTACAATTTAGTTGTTTTTGGTGGAGAAATAACAGATTCTTGGTTTTGAAAATTAGACACAATCTCTTCTAATTCAAAATTGTTGATTTTTTGTTTCATAAGAAGTATTGATAGCATCATAATTAACCAAAAATTTATTCTTTTGAATCTTCTCAACTTCATCAGTCTCAAATTCGTCATCCAAAGGACGAATGAATTGTTGTACCATACCAAGTCTTAAAAAATTTTCATCATACAAAGGTATAATTTCTTCTTTTGCTTTTTGCAATGGAGTGATATTCTCAAAACCCAACCCAAGAAGATGTTCCGATCTATCAATCTTTGATTTATTGAAATAGGCAGTGAAATCCAAAGAGGATTTTGTTCAACTTTTCTTGATAGAAAGTATATTCTTTTTATGTTCCTCAATTTGTCTTTCAAGGTTTTCAATCTCAATGCCTTTTAAAAAACAATTATGATTTAAATCAGAAACTTTCTTTCGAGTTCATTGTTTTTGGTGTAGCTTCTTGAAACTTCTATTTAGAATATCAACATCCATTTGTCTTGCATTTGCCCGAAGCCATTCATTGGTTTTTTGAACTTCAAGATCTTGATTGACATTTTCAAGATCAAGAACGGTATTTTCTAAATTATGGCACTTTTCCAATAACTTAAAATCAGGAGACGCATTCATCTCACATTCTTTAACCAACATTTGTTCTTTGTAATTTTGAAATTCTTGTTTCATAGCATCATACTCAAAAAGTAGTTTAGAATTTTCTTCAAGAAGTTTTGTGTACTCCCCTTTTGAAGATAAAATGCTATTTTTCAATTCTTGTTTTTGTTGGCTAAAGAAGTGTAATGATTTGTCAATTTGATAAGGCAATTCTACAAGACTCTTTATCCTTAATTGATGAAAAAGTAGAGTCAAGATTTACCTCATCATCGGGATATTCCTCAATGTTGTCAGCCTCAACACTTTGTCTTTGCTCAATGTTGCCATGAAACATACATTTGCAGACAGATCTTCATCTTCATCATCAGTCAGTAAAGCCACTTGTCATCTTCAGCAATCAAGGCTTGACCGACTTCAACTTGCTTTGCCAAGAGCATCTTCTGCTTGTAGTATTCATAATTCTTCTTGCGAGGCAGCTTGCAATCCACAGCAAAATGACTAGGAACTCCACAGTTGTAACACTTTTTGTCAGATGTTTTTCCTTTTTCCATGATTTGTTTCTCAGTTTCTGCTTTCTTATCTCCTTTCTTGGAACCACTTGTTTCACCTTGTTTAAACTCTTGTGACGATATTGTTCCTTCTTTGGAATGCACTTGTTGATGAAGTACGAAGATTGTTGTTAGTTGGCCTCGCTTTGAAATACTTTTTCTTGAAATGCTTAGTCACAGCGGCAAGAGCTTGGTAGAATTCATCAGGAACGCCATCTCTTGAGCCAAAAAATCTTCTCCCTCCTCATCAGACGAAGAAACAACAGTCATTTGTCTTTTAAGAGCCTCAGAAACCTTTCTTTCAACAACCAATGCCAAAGGATCAGTAGATACAACTTCTGGCACTTTGTTGCATGAATATTTGCTTAGAACTTGATGCTCATTCAACTTGAAAGATTCATAAGAGTATGAATGGTGAATTTGGTCAGATCTTGATGTTGCTTGATTTGAGTTCCATAATCTTCCACTCGGGACCAAGTGCTTTGATAAATTTGATGTTCAGCTCAATCTCATCTTTCTTGACCTTGTTCTTTCTCAGTTCATTTATCACATTGCAAAATCTGTAGTACACGGACTCAAGAGATTCATTTGGTGATTTCTGAAAATTGTCAAACTCAGTTAAGACATTTGTCAGTCGAATTGTTGAGGTTACATCAGCACCTTCCATTTGTCTAGCAACTTCATCCTAAATCTCCTTTGCTATGTCATAAGAATCAACTGAGCCATAAATCTCATCAGGAAGTGCTTGATACAAGCATGACCTAGCTCTGTTGTCAGCAGCAGTACAATCTCTTTGTTCGGCATTCAAAAGATCAGGAGTCAAAATAGCTCCAGTAGTAGGATGACGATGCATAGCAAGTCCATTCATGATTGAATCCTTAAGCATGTGACCATTATTCTGACGTTCCGCATAATCCATGAACCTTTTCTTCCAAAGTCCATGGTTACCACGATAAAGAATTGGAGGTCTTGTATCAGTACCCAGAGCCAACGCTTCACGAGTAGCCATTAGAAATTGATTTGAGAATTGAATTGATTTTTGAAGGAATGAAACGATCTAAATTGGAATGAAATGAAACGATCTAAATTGAAATGAAATGAAACAGTCTAAATTGAAATCGTTTTAAGAAAGTGAAATGAAACGATTTAGTGGAAGTGAAAATGAAACAATCTAAATTGGAATGATCTTGAGAATTTTGAAATGATTTGGACAGAGTTTTGGTATGAAATGGAATGAAGTGAATTGAGCAGAACCAATCACGAAAATCAGTTACCCAAGAATATTATGATTCCCAAACATAACTCTTCACGAATTACTCAAACCAGAGAATGTTTAAGTAAAACTTGAAACGATCTAAAAGAGATCGTTCTGGTTTCACAAAAAACTGAAACGATCTAAAAGAGATCATTTTGGTTTCTTATCAAGATTTCTCAACAACTTGATTATTTTCAAGAAATGAATTGACCAAAACCAATCCAAAGGATCAGTTAGCCACAATCAACTCTTCACACCACAACCATACTTGTCAAAACGATCTAAATTGTATCGTTTTACAAGCCACAACACTGAAATGTAAGTATCAAGGAAAGAAAAACTGAACGATCTAAATAAGATCGTTTTAGCTTTACAGTGTCGTCCTCTGTTGGAATTTGGGATGCCCAAGACACATATTAAATTGACGTGGCTAGTATGTGATGATCCAAGTCAGGTCATACCCAATAACAAGTTAGACAAACACTTATGATATGTATTTATATGATATGATCTTTAAATAAATATCAATACTTGAAGCATTTAGGAAATGGGTTTCTAAATAAATGCACTTGAGAAATATAAGTAAATTATATGGATAATTTATTTTGAGAAATATGTGAATGTGTTTATTTGGCAAAATAAACACTTATGTGTGTTATGTATAATACATAATATGTTACATAAGGTATATAACATGTTATAATACATTTATATATATTGTATAAAAGGAAAATGCAAGTGGATTTTGAGTTGGTGAGACCCATGTGGTCTCACCTTGTGGCCAGCCAACCCCACCCAAAAATGCACATGCATTTGCTTGTTTTACATAACCCACTAGCTACATTGTAAACACACAATTGTTACATGCATTTGCTATAGTGTTCTCTCAACTCTTAAGTGCAAAAACTCTCTCTTTTTCTTCTCTTGATTTTGGCACAAACAAGGCAAAAGGAGAAAGTTTTTTTAAGTCTAAATCCTAGCATATTTGGGTGTTTGTTGGAGACTTGGGGTATGCAAGCTTGAGGTACTTCTATCTTGAAGACTTGGCCTTTCTAGGAACATCATCTTCTTCATATCAACCTTCTCATAAGCTTGGAAGAAGGTAGTCTTCTAAACACCCTATGGTTGTTATTTTGATTGTATAACATTCATATACATGGATCCTTATTGTTTGGGTTTTCTTTTATATGTTAAAATTTGATTTTAACTACATATAACATAATGAAAGGTTCATTTCTTCCGCTGCGTTTTTCATGTTTATAAGGAAAATATGACTTTGATAAAACCCAAAAGACCCAACAATGGCATCTAGAGCCGGTTATATGGATGTATGCATCAAAAGTTGATTTTTGTTTGTGTATTATAGTGTCACAACTTAGCCAAAAGACCTTGTGATTGTTTGTGATATGTGGATGTGTTTGTATTTTATTTAATTATTCAATGGTTGTAATAGTTAAATAGGATTTTCTTCATTCATTTGGTTATGTAATTTTATTTATTTCATTTGGAATGTAATAAGTAGACTAGTTGCATTTTTTCTTGTAAATGTAATCTCCAAGAAGGCTTTAAAGAGTTTAGGGGCTTTTTGGAGGCCAAAAGGAAGAGTGAAGAAAGACATTCAAATCACATCACAAAAGATTACTTGAAGCATTTGGATGCAAATCAAGTGGGAGTTCATTGACATAAATTTTGTGTCACTTTGTCCCTTAGGTTGGGACCTTTTGACACACTTGTTTCGGCTAACAAGTGTGGTCAAATTAGTTGGCTAATGTTGTGCACTTATTATTATGTTTGTCATGTTTGTGTGGTTGTTTGATAATATTGTCATGTGGATGTTCAAAACTACAAACTAAATGACATACATAAAAGTTTAAAAATTGGTTTTAAAATTGACATTAACTTGGTAAAATAAAATGGTTTTTATTAAAAGTTAATGGCTACAATTATAAAAATGGATTTTATAAAAGAACTTTGAAATATGGATTTCAAAATTATCATCATGATACAAAGTTTTAACTAGAATATAAAAACTCAAACGACCCTTTAAAACAAGTTAAAACGCCATCTTTTATACAACACTTAATTATTTGGGAACTCTTTGTAGGATAAAGGTCACCTAACTACCTTGAGGGAACTTATAAGTTAAGGTAAATTCATTATACTTGTGGGATAAAGGTCACCTAACCATTTGTATAGATAAATTTACATGTGTGTATAAGTGAGACAACTTGACTTGGAAGCCATGTGATTAGGGTCACCGAAGCATGGTAACCAAAGGCGTTGATGGGATTAAACATGCCGACTTAACATAAGATGTTAAAACCGATCCCATACCACTAGAAATTGTAAAATGTTACAATTGTCAAACGTTGACTACCTTGTTAATTTAAATAATGGGATAAAGGTCACCTAACCATCATTTAAATATAACATTGGATTCTAGATTTTAATTATTAATTGTCCATGAGACATAAAAGGGTATTAACAATTAAAATTTATATTTGATATCAAAAATACTAATAAAGACTTTGTTAATCTTGTAGATGGCCGCTAACAATCCAATCAACCCCAACCCAAACGTCCATAATTTTTCACTAAGATCCATCCTTGAAAAGGAGCGTCTTAACCAAAACAACTTTGTGGATTGGTTTCGTAACTTGAGAATTGTTCTCAAGCATGAAAAGAAATCCTATATACTAGACGATCCTATTCCCGATGAGCCCGAAGAAACAAATGTTGATGCCTACAATGATTGGGTTAAATATGTCGATGACTCCGTGCAAGTTAGTTGCATAATGTTGGCGAGTATGACTCCCGAACTCCAAAAGGAGTTCGAGCACCATGGGGCATACGACATGATTACCCAACTCAAGGAAATGTTCCAACAAAAGGCAAGGGTTGAACGCTTCGAAACGGTTCGAGCGCTTCATGCATGTCATATGGATGATTCTCAACCCGTCTCAACTTATGTTCTTAAAATGAAAAGCTACATTGATCGCCTCGAAAGGCTAAATTGTCCCGTTTCAACCGAGTTGGCTACGGATTTGATCCTCAACTCCTTATCTAAGAGATTTGAGACCTTCGTGTTAAATTATAACATGAACGGATGGGACAAAACCGTTTCCGAGCTCCATGGGATGCTCAAAACGGCCGAGGCTAGCATGGGAGGAAAGGTTCAACCCGTTCACATGATCAATGAAGGCGGAAAGAAAAGGGCCAACCCCGGACCAAAGGCAAATGTTGCTAAAGGAAAGGGAAACAACAAAAGGAACAACAGAGGAACAGGAAAGGCAAAAATGGATACTCCAAAAACGAAGAAGCAAAAGGTTGCTGTCAATGACCCATGCTTTGAGTGTGGGGAGGTAGGACATTGGAAGCGTAATTGTCCAACCTATCTCAAACAGTTGAAAGCTAAGAGGGATGCAGGGCAAACCTCAGGTACAATATTTATGATATATATTGAGCTTAATACTGTTTTTTCTTACATATGGGTATTGGATACCGGATGTGGAACTCATATTTGTAATATGTTACAGGGGTTCATAAGAAAAAGGAACATCAAGAAGGGGGACATTAGTCTCTTTATGGGCAATGGTGCGAAAGTACAAGTTGAAGCCCAAGGAGACTATCTTTTGAAACTACCAAATGGTTTGGAAATTGTATTGAACAATGTTTTGTATGCACCTAGTTTAACTAGGAACATTATTTCAGTTTCCCGTTTAAGACATGTTGGATATGATTTTAAATTTGTTAACAATGATATCCATATTTCTATGAATGATGTATTTTATTTTAAAGCCATGCCTAGAAATGGTATTTATGAATTGGTTCATGAAAGCACAACATATGACAACTCAATGTACCAAGCTACCACCAAGAAACTTAAATTAGATTTAAGTGAAACCTATATTTGGCATTGTCGTCTTGGCCATATAAATAAGAATCGCGTACTAACACTTCAAAAGAATGGTCTTTTGAAAACAAAATCAAATGATTCATTTGATGTATGTGAATCTTGTTTACAAGGCAAGATGACTAAGGCACCTTTCAATGGCACTAATGAAAGGGCAAAAGATTTATTAGGTATCATACATTCGGATGTATGTGGTCCTTTTAAGCCAATGACTAGGAATGGTGAAAGATACTTCATTACATTCACCGATGACTATAGTCGTTACGGTTATGTGTACTTATTAAAACACAAGAGTGAAGCTTTTGAAGTGTTCAAAATTTTCAAGAATGAAGAAAACCAACTCAGCAAGACAATAAAAATTCTTCGTTCTGATAGAGGAGGTGAATACCTAAGTGATGCTTTTCAATATCATCTTAGAAGTTGTGGGATAATCTCACAACTAACTCCCCCTGGAACACCACAACATAATGGTGTGTCTGAAAGGAGGAATCGAACCCTATTAGATATGGTTCGTTCTATGATGAGCAAAAGCTCACTACCTCTGTCATTTTGGGGTTATGCCATAATCTCTGCTGCCCGAATTTTAAATATGGCTCCAACCAAGAAAGTGGAGAGAACACCTTTTGAAATATGGCATGGAAGAGTTCCATCTTTGTCATATTTAAAAGTATGGGGTTGTGAGGCTTATGTAAGACATGATACCTCAAGCAAATTAGAACCCCGATCCACTAAATGTATCTTTGTAGGATATCCTAAAGATGATTTGGGATATTATTTCTACGATCCTAATGAGCAAAATGTATTTGTTGCTCGAAAGGCTGAGTTCTTGGAGACTAAATTCCTTATGGAAGGAACTAGTTCTAGAACAGTGGAACTTGAAGAAGATCAAGAACCACTGACAGATACACACTTGGGTGACACTAGCTTTCAACAAAAATATGTTGAAGATGATCAAGGAGTTGATCAAGGCACACAAAACGTTCGCAGATCTGGTAGAGCTTCTTATCCACCTGAAAGATATGGATTTCTTATGGATGAATGCTATATGATGGTTTCTGATGAACCTACCACCTACCATGATGCAATGTCCAAATCGGATTCGGACAAATGGTTAGAAGCCATGAACGCTGAGATGCAATCCATGTATGATAACCAAGTTTGGGAATTAGTTAATGAACCACCAAATTCCAAAGTAGTTGGAAGTAAATCGGTGTTCAAATTGAAACACGATATGCATGGAAACTTGCTTACTTATAAAGCTAGACTTGTAGCAAAAGGTTTCACTCAAACTCGAGGGGTCGACTATGATGAAACTTTTTCGCCCGTGGCAATGCTAAAGTCTATTAGGATATTATTTGCCATAGCCGCTCATTATGACTATGAGATATGGCAAATGGATGTCAAAATCGCTTTTCTAAATGGATATCTTGAGGAAGATGTCTATATGGATCAGCCTGAAGGTTTTGTCGATCCTAAACATCCTAATAAAGTATGCAAGTTAAAGAAATCAATCTATGGATTGAAACAAGCATCAAGAAGCTGGAATCGTCGTTTTGATGAAGAAGTCAAGAAATTTGGCTTCATCAAAAACGCTGATGAAGCTTGTGTGTATAAGAAGGCCAGTGGGAGCATCATTACCTTTCTAGTATTATATGTCGATGACATTCTTCTATTTGGAAATGATATTCCAACCTTGGAAGGTGTAAAAGCCTGGCTTGGAAGTTGCTTTTCCATTAAGGATCTTGGTGAAGCCGCCTATATTTTGGGAATAAGGATCTATAGGGATAGATCAAGGCGCTTAATAGGTTTGAATCAAAGTGCATACATAGATAAAATCTTGAAAAGGTTCAAGATGGAAAACTCTAAGAAAGGTTTAGTACCTATTCAAAGAGGAACTATATTGAGCACTTCTCAATCTCCTAGCTCAAAAGTTGAGCAAGAGAAAATGAATGGAATCCCATATGCATCTGCTATAGGATCCATCATGTATGCTATGATATGCACGAGACCGGACGTGTCATGCGCTTTGAGCATGACAAGTAGATACCAGCAAAATCCAGGAGATAGTCATTGGATGGCTGTCAAGAATATATTGAAATATCTTAGAAATACTAAAGATATGTTCTTAATATATGGATCTGGTGAGGAGGAGCTCGCTGTAAAGGGTTACACGGATGCGAGTTTCCAAACTGATCGAGATGATTCTCGATCACAATCGGGGTACATCTTCATTCTAAATGGAGGAGCTGTTTCTTGGAAATGCTCGAAGCAAGATGTGGTTGCATTGTCCACTACAGAGTCAGAATACATCGCCGCCTCTTTGGCAGCACAAGAGGCTGCATGGTTGAAGAAATTCATTGCCGATCTAGGGGTTGTTCCTTCCATTCAAGAACCCCTAGAAATCCTTTGTGATAACGAGGGCGCAATTGCTCAAATCAAAGAACCTCGTGCGCATCAAAAGACTAGACACATTGAGCGGAGATTCAACTACATAAGGGATGAAGTTGAAAACGGAAAGATATGTATTCGCAAAGTTCACACCGATCAAAATATTGCGGACCCACTCACGAAGCTCCTTGAAAGGCCTAAGCATGAAAGTCATACTTGTGCCATGGGACTTCGATATTCTAGTGATTGGATTTGATCTATTTTATGTATTTAGATATCGGAACGTTTGTATTTGTTAACACTTTTATATGAATATTGGTATTATGCATTTAAAGTGTGTTATGTTCCATTTTTTTTGCATGTTTAAATCCATGAATAAATTAGTTATTCTAAATGTCCGTAGTCGATCATATTTGTGGGAACAAATATGAATGTAAGACTGTTATGAACTTGGATTGGTAGATGTTCAAAAGGTTTTCAATATAGAGCAATGTGTTGCTGCCAAGGTTCATAGATATTTGTGGGATACAAATATTGGACTGACCTGCACTCAAGCATTACTACATGGAATCTTTGTGATTGATCATAAGTAATCTTGATTTAAAAGGCGAATATCATTGTGTCCTCAGACCTGAGATACATATTGGGTCTTGATATTCACTGAATATTACACTTTGACTTGGTTCTTCGCTGTTCTGAAACATGGCAGTACATAAGGCTAAGCTCAGGTATGATATAAGGTGATTGTGAAAGACGTATGTAGTCGAAATGGGATTTGTCCCTCTTATTCGTGAGAGTTAGATGTCTAAGGCCTGTTACAAAGTTAAATCAATAGAGAATGATCACTCTATGTCTCTAGGATTTAACATGACATCTGTGACAAAAGGAAAAATGATCGATTCACCTAAATCATTTCAAGTAGAGACTTGAAGGGGATGATGTTATTGAATGGCACTACGTCACACGTATTAGGGGTAGCAAACCGTTGTTAGGCGGTATTTGCTATTTGCGTCAATATTCTATGAATCTTGTGCAAGTGGGAGATTGTTGGAATTTCGGATGCCCAAGACACATATTAAATTGACGTGGCTAGTATGTGATGATCCAAGTCAGGTCATACCCAATAACAAGTTAGACAAACACTTATGATATGTATTTATATGATATGATCTTTAAATAAATATCAATACTTGAAGCATTTAGGAAATGGGTTTCTAAATAAATGCACTTGAGAAATATAAGTAAATTATATGGATAATTTATTTTGAGAAATATGTGAATGTGTTTATTTGGCAAAATAAACACTTATGTGTGTTATGTATAATACATAATATGTTACATAAGGTATATAACATGTTATAATACATTTATATATTGTATAAAAGGAAAATGCAAGTGGATTTTGAGTTGGTGAGACCCATGTGGTCTCACCTTGTGGCCAGCCAACCCCACCCAAAATGCACATGCATTTGCTTGTTTTACATAACCCACTAGCTACATTGGAAACACACAATTGTTACATGCATTTGCTATAGTGTTCTCTCAACTCTCAAGTGCAAAAACTCTCTCTTTTTCTTCTCTTGATTTTGGCACAAACAAGGCAAAAGGAGAAAGTTTTTTTAAGTCTAAATCCTAGCATATTTGGGTGTTTGTTGGAGACTTGGGGTATGCAAGCTTGAGGTACTTCTATCTTGAAGACTTGGCCTTTCTAGGAACATCATCTTCTTCATATCAACCTTCTCATAAGCTTGGAAGAAGGTAGTCTTCTAAACACCCTATGGTTGTTATTTTGATTGTATGACATTCATATACATGGATCCTTATTGTTTGGGGTTTTCTTTTATATGTTAAAATTTGATTTTAACTACATATAACATAATGAAAGGTTCATTTCTTCCGCTGCGTTTTTCATGTTTATAAGGAAAATATGACTTTGATAAAACCCAAAAGACCCAACAGTCTTCAACCTCTGAATATGAACAACTCCATTAACGATTTTTTAAAACTTCAATATCTTTTGATTTTCTGAGAATTGGAACATGAAACCACTTGCAAACAGTTTGTTTTCACCTTAGCAACAATCCGATTAACACAATTCAGCTTATAACACAACAGAATCAAATCCCAAATTTTAGCGCCAAAAACTCAAAATCTGAACTTTTGATCCAGATCGAATTAGAACACGAAACTTGAGAGGATTATGTAATTAGCTATGAGGAATCGAACGGTGAACAAACATTTGTGATTTTATGTGATTTGAGAGGTTATTTTGAATTTTCAGTGATTAAAAAAAATGAACAAGAACAGGATAATAAAACAGAATTAAAAGGTGATTGTGTGATGATTTGTGATTGAATTCAGTTATGGATCGAGATCAAAACGATGTTTTTCTCTGATACCACATGTAACAACACGATTTTATCACTCGAATTCACATCAACAATGGCGTTTGGTTAGTGTGTGTGTTCTTGGTGTTTGTGTGTGTTGAGAGAGAATTGGGATCAAGTGTGTGTTGATTCAGGTGTAATGATCAGGTTATGTCAAAAGTTATGCCAAGTGTTGTTGATTTCTAAGGGATTGAGGGTTATTTATTGTCTAAAATAATCAACTATGCTAATTATCACAATTAGCCCCTCTACCTTAGAAATCATCAACTCATGACTTAACAACAAGTAAGTCCATAACTTAAATTACAATGTATCACTATTTTTGGATTTCTAACAATTTGAAGCCATTAGAATTTTCTTGGTGTATGTTGCTCATTTGCAATTTAAAGTCTTCCAGATGGATGTCAAAAGTGCGTTCCTAAATGGAACTTTGGAAGAAGAAGTGTATGTTCAGCAAACACCAGGTTTCTTGAATGAAAAGCATCCTCACTGGGTATACAGACTGAACAAAGCATTGTATGGTGTTCGTCAAGCCTCAAGAGCCTGGTATGACACACTGACCAAACATCTTACTAAAATTGGTTTTGAAAGAGGAGCAATTGATAGTACCTTGTTCATCTTAAAAGAAAAAGGTACTATCTTGCTGGTACAAATTTATGTTGATGACATTATTTTTGGCTCGACTGATGATGCAATATGTGAGAAATTTTCAAAAATCATGTCAAAAGAATATGAAATGAGTTTAATGGGTGAATTAACATTTTTCTTAGGTTTACAAATTAAACAAACCATGGAAGGTATTTTTATTAACCAAGAAAAATATGTCAGAGATTTGTTAAGAAAATACAAATATGATTCAATCCCATCGAAAAGCACACCCATTGCAGCACCTTTAAATTTGGATTCTGACCCAAATGAAAACCAGTGGATCAAAAAGAATATCGTGGAATAGTTGGTTCACTGATGTATTTAACTGCCAGTCGGCCAGATATAATGTTTGCAACATGTTTATGTGCTAGATTTCAGGCTAACCCAAAAGAATCACATTTGCATGCTGTTAAGCGCATTTTTAGGTACCTGAAAGGGTGCCCTAGCCTTGGTCTTTGGTATCCCAAAGGCTCAGGGTTAGATCTGATGGGTTATTCAGATTCAGATCATGCAGGTTGTAAGATTGATAGAAAGTCTACAACTGGAGGTTGTCACTTCTTAGAGGGAAAACTGGTGAGTTGGACCAGCAAGAAGCAGACTTCGGTCTCAATGTCAACTGCTGAGGCAGAGTACATTTCTGCGGCCAGTTTCTGTGCCCAGATTCTTTGGATCAAAACCAGTTGCTCGATTATGGTATGAAATATACCAGAACCCCAATCTTTTGTGACAACACCAGTGCAATTGCAATATCTCACAACCCGGTGATACACTCCAAGACAAAACATATTGAAATCAGGTATCATTTTATTCGAGATCATGTTATGAAAGGAGATATTGAAATTCATTTCATCCCCACTGACAAACATTTAGCTGATGTTTTTACAAAACCTCTTGATGAAAAGACTTTTAAACATCTCATCAGCGAATTGGGAATGTTAAATCCTTGAATTGGGTTCTTCATTCTAGGGGAAATAGACTCAAAAGGTTTATATGACTAAAATTTATTTTTGCTCAAAATGCATCTGGAGAATTCTCCAGGTGAAATTGACTAAAATTTATTTTTGTTTTTTTTAAAAAAAAAAATTTGCAACTGGAGAATCTCTCCAGTTGAAACTGGCACTGGACACTCTCCAGTGTACATGTTTGGTCTTATCTCAAACTGGTGGTCAACCAGATTTTCATAACGGTAAGTATACTTGGTCAATATTTGTGACACGTGATGGTACTCGAGTGTCTAAACCCACTCCCAACCGTCGCGTGACGTGTCAAAACCATTTTGATAAAAAGATACACGTTTTATGGGGATTGTTGTAGGTAGTGGGCGCGTGGGAATACCAGCCGTCGTAGCATTTAATACTTGATAAGATGGTATTAATTATTTTTGAATTTCAAATTTTCTAAAATCTTTTAACACACGATTTCGAAAATTTGGGGATTAAAAATCTTTTCGTATATATTTTGGTATTATTTTATTACCTATATATACCCCCACTAACACTTTTTCTCATTTACTTCACACATACATTCCTTCATTTACTCTCCCAGTCATCAAAATTCGAGATCCCTTTCTCTCTTTCTTCTTCAAATCCAAAACCCTAAATCCAAAATCACTTTCAACTTCCGATCAAATGGCTCGTAAATCTTCATCCTCTTCCTCTTGTTCTCGTGATGTTAATCTTCTCACTGTTGATTATGAACCATCAGATAACGTTCACCATGCCGTGGGTGCCCCAATAAATTCCAAATTAATAAAATTAAATCCAAACAACCACATGGCATCTCTTCAAGGGCAACAGGCCGCTGATTCTTTAATAGGGAAAATCCAATCTTTCTTTAGAGATTCTCCCCTCAGCGATGCCTTTTCTCAAAACCCAAACAAGATGTACCATGATTACTTGTGTGAGTTTTGGTACACGGCTTTAAATTCTCCTGACTGCTCATCCATCTCCTTCACAATTAAGGATGGGCCAGTCCCGTGTACAATCACCACTGAGACATTGAGGGACGCCCTTAACCTCAATTACTAGAGACCAAATGAGAGTCCAGTGGTGATCTCCCCAAATATTAATTTTCGCCAGGTATTCCTTCATATGGGCAAAAAAAAGGTCTTGGAAGGTGGTGTACTGAAAACAAAGGGTGCAATAACCACAAGAGGGCTTTCACCTTCTTGGAAATACTTTATGATACACGTGGTGGAAAGTTTGGGTGGAAGTTCTGGTGGCTTGGACCAGATCAACTCCTTCCAGGCAGAAATGGCATACTGCCTGTGGAATGGACTGGGGGTAGATTTCGCCAACATCTTGTTCAGAAGCCTTGTCTTCAAGTTGAAAGGTAACAGGGGTCCTTGTATCCCATTTTCAAGATTTCTATCCCTCTGTTTCATATTAATTCTGGCAGAGACGAGTATCAAAATACACATTCTTTATACTCTGTGCCAGAATTGCTGACGAATCTGGACATCCTTGTGTCCACATCTGCTGAGGTCTAGATTCCTCTGAGAATGTTGCTGGCATTCTCTAAAACTGATGCACCAATACCAGGTGAGTCAGAAAGACAACTGGGCGGGCATCAAAACAATGAGGGACCCACCAGTTCGTCTGCTGGTACTGTAACAGTTGCCGAACCTGGGCAACAGTCTAACCCCACCAGCTCCAACGTGTCAGTCCAACCTTTTGCTTACCCTGGAGACTTCCCAACAGGTCTTCAGGCTGCTCCAAAGGCACAAAGGTCTAAAACTCGTCGTAAGAAAAGGTCAGAACGTGCCACTGACATTAGTTCCCCAACCAGCCCTTCAGGTACTTCCCAACAAGTGCCTGAAGATAGTCAAAGGGATGAGCTGCAAGCAACACTGGGTCAGCCCAACCCAGAATAGAGTCCATGTCAGCACAAAACATGCAGAGCCAAATTTCTGACACTCTTAATGCACGAACTGACGAAGTCTCCGACCAGTCACAGCTGGAGATCGAGGTTCCAGACTCTACGTCAAATGATGCCACGACTGAGGAAAGAGCTGTTGTGGTTGAGGCACAAGTGACCTCTTTTCAGGAAGTAATTCCGACAACTGATGAAACCATTGAGGAAACTCAAACTGGTCATCAGGATCCTGAACAATTTGTTCAGCCACCCCTACCATTTATGAATCTAGGCATAATTGAGGGTGAAATTCAGCTTGAGTCCTCGGACTCTTCTAAAACTGAATCTGATCAGGAAATGGCTGATGCATCTGTACATGATCAACTCCCTTCCTTTTCTGATCAACCCCTAGATCGCCAAGTTTTAATTTCACCTCTTTTATCAGAAAGCTTACAAGATCCTCCGCTATTCGCCTCTCGCCAGCTACTATCTTCCATGGGTGTGCCTAGAAATAGACACATCCTAAGACCACCGTCGCCGTCATTCACACTTGAGCATTCTCAGCATGAACGACAACTTGAATCTCTTCCCATCATTTTTTTCAACACCTCCTCATGTTTCAAGTGCTGCTACTACAACTGGTGAACCATCATTTATATTACCTCCTCCAGTTGTACCTGTAGCCTTTCGAGCAGGTCCAGTGACACCTTCCCCTCCGTTACTGGATAGTGAATTTGCTGCCTTTCAATCCGATCTCTCAAACCTTCTTACGAGGGTGGATGAGATTCAAAAGGCACTCGATAAAAATACTAAGTCCCTCTCCAGGTACCAGAAGGAGCACATTACAAATGTTAGAGTGGTTGACCTGGGGATCAATAAATTTTCTGCTAATGAGGACTTAGTGTTTGGCAAGCTCAACGAGTTGGTGCAGTCCTCCAATCAACTGGCAACATCTTTAAGGGAGGCATTTGCACTGACCCAAACTGGTGTCACATCTTCCATCACCAATCTATTAACTAATACTATCAGATCTGCAGAGGTGGATGTGAAGGAACTTGAAAGACAGGTTAAATTGCTCTTTGAAAAACCTGGTCTTAATGTGACTGAGCTTGGTACCCAGTTGGCCACTTCAGTTGGTTAGAAGATTGAAGACACCTTGGCTGCCAGAGAACAAGTATTTTTGGAAAAGGTGATGTCTGAGATCACCAAGATTGTAGCGCCCCAGGTTGATCTCACTCCCATATCATCTGAGATTGATCGGTTGAGGTGTAGTCTTGATACTCTGGCCAGCAAGGTATCTGAACACTCTACTGCTTTAACCAATCTGACAACTGAAGCTGGTAAAAACAAGAATGAAGAGTTGAAGACAATGTTGAAGGAGGCTCTTCAACAGATGGTTCCCTCTGGTCTCTCGCCAGATGATACGAAGCTTTTAACTGACATACAGAAGAGTCAAGTGCAAACCTTTGAAAATGTTATGACTCAATCTAAGGAAATCAATCATCTGTGGAGGACTATGAGGTTGGTTTGTGGGACATTCAAGCAGTGTAAAGATATGCAGTTGTGGCAACCTCTAACTAATTTGCCTTTAAGCCCTTCAGATTTTGATAGTATTCGTAAAGGGCTAGATGCTGCCAAGGGGGAAAGATCTGTGCATACTTCTTCTACTGCCCCTGAAGCTCCCAAAACCACTGGGAAAGAGTTGGTAGTTGCTAGTGCTAGTACTGATGCTAGCCAGGTTGTTGTTGCCACCAGTACTGAAGCTGGTGGGCATATTGAAATTTTTGATGATGTTGTGTTAAGGGGAATGTTAATAAAGGTAAGGCACTGGCCACTGATGAATCTGACAAGCTAGCCACTGATGCACCATTATTGGAAACTGGCAATGTTGACCAGTTGCCTCCAGTTACTAAAAATGAAAGTCAAAAGCTAGCAAGGATTGGGTATCTGGTTAAGGAGAGAAAGAAACAAATGAAAATTAATCAAGAAGAATCTAGGAAAACTCTCCCACTCACCCTTGTTGATGAAACTGACGCACAACTCCTTGGCATACAACTGTTGGAATATAGGAAAATAAAAGAAGATGCAAGGATTGTGAAATGTGTGAATGAAATGTTGAAGGTTGAACTTGACAAACACTATCAAGACGATGAAGCCAAACTTGATGCTGGCTGTCTAAATGTATCAGTGGAGAAGGCCAAGGAAATAAAGTTAGAAGGGATTTTGAAAAGGATTGAGCAAGTAAAGAAGGTTGTCAGCCAAGTATTGAATCTACCCAAAGTCAAAGGAAAGAAACATAAGACTAAGGCATTGCCTACAGATGCAAATCTGAGGACTTGGGTGGAACCATCTAAACCAACCAATGATGACATTCGAGCAGCCACTCAGAAGCTAAGCACGAGCCAGATCAAGCTGACAAATGAATCTAAGGCTCGAACATATTTGCAAGATGTGTTGCGTCGAAGGCATAATAAGGGCAAGATTCAAGATGTGCAAGTATCAATCAAGCCAGGTGCCAGACATTATGTGGTTAAGGTACAATACTTTGGTAGACTAACTCGAACAACTGAGAATCCTGATATTCATCAGTATGGTCATTCTGAACATGTGGAGATGTTGGATATTTTGGCTAAGAGGCAACACAAGAACAAGATTGAGAAAGGCTGGGAGTGTATATTGCAGAACCTGATCAAGTTCAAAGAAAATGTTGAAAAAAGATTGGGATTTGATCTGGAAGACAAACAGCCGATTTCATCTGTTGCCAAGAAAAGGAAAATTGGCGAAGGGTCACATACTTAAATTTTCCTTTGTCTATCTACTTGTAATTTTATTTTACTTTCTTGTAACTGATGTAAAATTATTGTATATACAAGTTGCCAGATTGTAATCCACAAGATAGATAGTGATAAAATCTACAAACAATTAAAATTGAGGCCGAAGCATTTGATGATCTATAAAAATGCCCTGGAAAATTAATAGGTTTTATCAAACTCAAGTATTTCAAACTTACACTTGTATAGAAACAAGTTTGAAAATACCTAGCAATATTTCAAGACAATTAGGGGGATATTGTTAGGTCCAGTTTTGGCTATAAACTGGAGCTCTCCAGCTGCATCTGGAGAGCATGAAGAATTGTCCGAAATATTAGAAGTCCAGTTGCATCGTACAGTTTAAGCAACTAATGACGTCCTCCAGTTGAGATCTGAAGACATAAATCTGAAGACCTTCCAGTTGAAGTCGAAGACAATAAGTGGAAGAAAGGAAATGGCAATGGCAGCAAAGCCCAGTTGACATTTCACCAGATCAATCAACTGGAGATCCTCCAGTGTAAATGCCTTTACAAAGCTTTACACTGATTACGAGGAAGATCTTTTACATTACATCCTTTTACCCAGACAATAATCTTGTCTGTGGATAAAAGTGCAAAGATGTAGAGTGGTTGAATAAAGTAACCTTTTGTCTTACTTTATTTAGCACACACAAAGGATTATTTACTAATACTTTTGTGTGCTGTCAACCATATTTGTACGTCGAAGTTAAGATCCCAATGCTCATACTTCGACTATAAATAGAGGTCCTTGCACAAGCATTTTAATAACGTTGCAAATTCATACTTCTGCAATATTGGTGAACTTGTGCAATATTCTCTCAATCGCAAAAAGGAACATTTCACAACTTTAAGTGTTTCGATTGTTAAGAGAATTTCCAAGTATAGATCAATTGTATTTCATAGGTGGTTAGGATATTTACATACTTGTATTATCTTGGTTCCACAACAACCTTGTATTTTAGTTAACAATCAATAAATAAAATACACTTGAAACATACATATTGTCTCACCAATTTAAATACTTGTCATTTATTTATTGCATTGTATTTACTTATAACTTGTCGCCTTAATAAGTTAACTTTCAGATTACCTGGTACACAATCACTCTAAACTGGTCACGTCCAGATTAAGTGATTGTGTTGCAAAGTACACTCACCTTTGACATAGAGGTGTCTTCAGCACTCATCTAGCAATAGTTGGAACTTAGAGGGGCACATTTAACGCTTCATTTGCATTAATAATGACAAAGTCTACAGGAAAAACCAAACCACCCACCTTGACTAACACATCTTCTAAGACTCTCACAGGTCTTATTTCAGATTTATCAGTTAATTGGATTTTCATGTTGATTGGTTTAGGTTCTCCTAAGGTCAATTTAGCATACATAGACGAAGGCATTAAGTTAATACTTGCACCTTAATTTGTTAATGCACATTTTAAAGATAAATTATCAATCATACAAGGGATAGTAAAACTACCCAAATCCTTACATTTCTCGGGTAACTTATCTGTCACTGATGCCGAACAAACATCCTCTAGTCGCCACCTCAACCAGATGTTTCTTATTCATCAAAATTTGCTTCAAACACTTTGCATAACCTGGCATCTACACAATTGCATCTAATGATGGAATATTAATATGTAGCTTACTTAGATGACTTACAAATTTCTCCATTTGCTTTTTCATTTTATCCTTAACCAGTCGCTGTGGAAATGGAATCTTTGGCTTGTAGGCCTTGACCTCGTGCTCTACTATTGGTTTAGATGGAACTACCGGAGCCTGCATGGTATGTTTCGGTTCCATCTCAATCTCTTCATCATCGGGCTTTATTTGATAAAAAGAATTTACAAATGTACAAGCATGTGAACCAATTTCCAAGTACAAATGCGTCCACCATACTTGGATATTAAGTTCATGAAACAAATATCAAGCACATGAATAGTATACTACAATGATCAAGGCGGATTCCATTGCCCATCACAAGGTTTGATCTTAGACTCCAAAGTGCAATGCAAACAATCATGATGCATATAATTCCTCAAAGCTTATGCTAATTCCTGAAAAGCATGAAGAAAAAGTATCAACCATGAAAATGTAGCTGGTGAGTGCATAGGTTATTAAGTAAATCTCGTTGCATAACAATTTAAACACTTAGAAAACATATTATTAGATATTAAAATACCCAAACCAGATGACCGGCAAAAATTCTCATCTTCAAATATCAAGTTTTCCAAATATCATAATGTCATTTCAAGACTTGGAAAAAATACATGATAACTTATAAAGTTCTCATTTGTCAAAATCATCATGAGAGAAAAGTATATAAATCGATTAATCATTTATCATACCAAAATCATTCGGTTATCAATTTTTTGATATTGCCGATTTCAACAACTTTCAAGATTTCCATATAGGGTCCAATGCCCATACCGTATGTTCAAACAATTTCCGATTATCCACAATATTAATATCAATTTCATTTAGCCAATAAGGGCATAATTTACATAATTTTGATGAGTAAATGCTTGAGCCACTACTATTACCATTTCATGTCCCAACAATATACTATTTCATTTCATAGCACAAGCTGTCAATCAAGTGCTTTAATTACAATTGGGGTCGTGCCATGGAGACGACCATTTAAATTTAAGGTAGCTAGAGCAACTGCTCTGGTCGGACTGGAAGTGAAGGTCATCACGAAGGCAACCAACATTCCACCGTTACGCTCTGGGTGAGTGGACGACTCCTAGTTGCGCAACCCTCTAACTACAGGCCTCCCCTTTCGGAGTAAATAGTAGTGTACCGAAATATAACAATTTGACAGAACTCAAGCTCATCATATAACATTAATCACATTGAACATACATCATAATTCCATTTCATAATCATAAAATCAAGAATCATTTCATATATATAAAGCAATTTTATTTATCATGCTTTTCACCCCGAAAGTAAAACACATAAAAGAGTTTGAAAAGGGGTTATGACTCACCTTGTTATGCCACGCATTATATTCATATATCCAAAATGGGTACTTCCCATCTATAACTTCCTTGATCATATATTCCTTATGCTCCTCATTCGTATATCAAACCAAGTCTATCCCTACGAGAGGACTAATATACATAAGTTCCTACCTTAAGCCATTACTTAGAAATGCCACTTTCATTAAGTTGTCATCATTTATGGGATCCAAGTTTATTGCTAGCATTCGCATCGTTTTAGTTGTAAAGATTGATGGTGTAAAAGGTTACTTTCATTACATGCGTAGTTATAAGTTGTTACATTTTCGGTAACTTGGCTACATTTATGGTTTCACTTGACATCTTAGGTTATCATATACAAATGCCATATTAATTTATGTTATCCTTATTCATCATTTGATATGTAACCGATTCTAGCATGAATTAGCATCTGTGATATCAATATATAGCTTGGTTAAGATAATTACTTATGTCTATCTCACTTAACTATCTTTGTTTTATTTTGATTACACTTATCTTCAATTCAGATATTTCTCGATTTGTCTTACAATTACTTGGTTCATGAAATTAGTTTAAGTGTTATGGGCCATTATCAATTGGGGCTAAAGTTTCATGGGCTTTTAAGTGACTTGGGCTTTTAAATGTTTTGGGCTTAACCTTATTTGGGTTATGTGCATAATGGGTTATATTGGTTATTGGGCCATATAACTTATTGGGCCAGGTGAGCCTACTGATTTATGATTTTATGGGTTGGTTATTTGGGTCGGGTTAGCCCATTATGGTTCTTAGTTCATTACATAGCCCATTACACAAACTATTAGTTCACTTCATAATTTTCTGTTTTAATTCACATTTTTATGAAATGTTGGCTACTATTTTGGGGTCAAGCCGAATTATTTGGACCTTTATGATTTTTACACAGTGACTTATATGTATCTAGTATTTTTGTGAATTTTTGGTGAATTTTTAGATAATTTTGTCTCCTTAAAAATTATCCAAACACAAACTGTCCCGAATAGGCACTGCTTGCGACATCAGAAGTTTTATAAAAGTCCTCGGGGTTTTGATTTTTGAAAAAATCCCATGATTTTATTTTAAGTTCAGGTCACATTGAAATTACTTTGCACCATGTATGACCTCCTGGAGCCTTTTGGTTTAGGAGATAAAAATTGTTAATGTTTATAAAATATTCATGCAAAATTACAGTTTTCACCAGTTTCAGTAGAAAAATCATATCTTTCGTTTGGTTCAGTATTTTTGAGTAATTCCAGTTGGAGGTTAATCTTAACTCGTTTATCTACAACTTTTATTTTGAAAGTTTTTGTTGAATCTGCCCTCACATGCCCAGTTTGCCCGTTCAAAAACAGAAGATGGATTCTGTCAGCTTACATTGTTTGCCCAATGCATGCTTTACTTTATGGCTTCACCCAACACTTATTTTGGCAAACCCAATACATTTTATTCATCCTAATTCATCTTTTAATTTTTCATTAGTGTTTTCTCCAGATTTTACTTTATATTTTATGGACAAATCATGTGATCAAAATGATGAATTTATATTTGTGTTCTTGTGATTTCGGTTAGTGATTTTTGTGCATAGTTTTGCCTTAAATCATATATAATCCATATTTTTTGCAATATATTTATAAAGTCCAGATTATTATACATATTTTAATATTTATATATATATATATATATAAAATCATCAATCCAAAGATCCATCTCAAATCCCAACTCAAAATCAACATAAACTAGTATGAATCTTAGCATGCATTATATATGATCCATCTCAAACTAATATGTGTGTATGTGTTGTTTTTAAGAGAAATAAGAGTAAAAGAGTGAAGTTTGTGTGTGTAGCCGTTCAAAAGAAAGTGGGCTAGGTGTTTGCTCATTGGTTGACAAGAGTAGTAAAAGACTAACCATGGTTTGGTGGTGGTGCTTAGTGATGCACTTGGATGGATAGAAGGCTAGATGCATGCTCATGCCAGGTATATATATGTATTTATATATTTATGGGTGTGTATATATATATATATGTAAGGCTATAGTGTACACATGAGGGTAAGGTGTAAGTAGTGTAAAAACTAGTTGCTTGCTTATTGGTTAGTTGATATGTATGCATGTGGTGTGTTTTATATATTTAATTTATTTTTATGAACTCATTTATATAACCATGCATATATATGTCTTTTGTTAATATTTGTTGTATTATAGTGTACATAATTACATATGTCATATTATTATAAACTCCAAATGCTTATTATTATTATTTGAGTTGTTGGATTAATTGGGATACTTGAATTTTTGCTTGGTAGATAGTATATGCATTAATTCAAGATTATCATTTTTTTGAGATTGGCTTTGATTATTCAATTAGAGTTTATAAGGCATTTCTAAGATGACTAGCTATTTTTAAGCATTCCATTCAACTAGAAGGCAATTATCATTTTGCCTTAAATGTCTAGAAGGTCAATTCCCTTAATAAACCTCTAGAGATAGATACCTAGATAAATCTAAGTAAATTGTCATAGTTGGAATTTGAGGGTTGTTACATAAACCGCTCCTCCATGCGATCTGAAAGATCCTTAATCTCAACAATCACTCCTGAATCTTTGCTACTTTCCACCTTAGCAACGGTGTTAGTTCCGGAACTCTTCCATCGGTCTTCATCTCGGGTAGAGCTCTCCACTACTACAAACAGACCCATCCTTGATGCGCAATGCCCGTTAAGAAGAGCTCGGGTGACACACAAATGCCCGTCAAGGAAGGACTAGTCATAAAGCTTCATGACCCGCATTTGTGCGTCATCCGTCTATGACGAGCACTTATGACACACATTTATGACTCCTTTTTTACCTTTGTAGTAGAGAGTCATAACCTTTATGAACCACTTTTTTGACATATGTTTTTGCGTGTCATAACCTGTAAAATCATTTTTTTTTCTGTTTTTTAAAACCTGATTATATACATAATAAACCTGACAATAAATTAACCTGATAATAGTACAAAATTAACGCATTTCATATATATCCAAACCATGCGTCACCAATTCATCACATAACGATTCATGTCCAAATAGAAATCGATAATTAGTTAAATGCGGTTTACAATACTTTCTACCTAAAAATGAAATTCGACACATAAATTGTCCATTCTTCTCGAATATCATCTAAATCCGCATCCATGTACTCATTGCTATCACTATCAATCTAGTCAAAACTAAAACAACATTTTAAAAACTAGATATTACTACTTAAACGAATTATCTATATGTTTCACAAAGACAACCAAAAATGTCCTTACAATCTCTGCTTGCTTAAAAGAGTGTCAAATATATTGACCTCCTACATCCACAAGCATATATATATATATATATATATATATATATATATATATATATATATATATGCATATCTTTGGTTGAAGTACATACTTGATCTAGAACATGCAATATTGACTCGACAACTTCTACTTTGGTATATTATGAACATCTGTTGCCATATATTTAACATATTGTTGTGATTTCAATGTTTAGAAAAAAAAAATATTCTAATTACATTGGAATCAGATATAACTAGAAATTGTTGCACTTTACATATTAAAGGTAAGTACGAATAATGGGAGATACGGGGAATTAAAATAAACTATTGATATTCGCACTGAAAAAAAATTTAGATTGCTAATTCATTAGTCAAAAAAGAACTCTTAACCATTCATCAATTAGCATTTTAAAAACCCCCAACACTTCAAGGGATTTATCACTGTTTTTTTCAGTGAAGGACCAATCCTAATGTCTCTACATGTGTTCCCTAACTAAAATAGATATTACTTCAAAAGCCCATCATGGACAAGGTGATTAAAGACCTAAAAGCACTTACATTGGTACTTCATGGTTTAGTTGATCAATAGTTTTGACTCGTATATGCCATGCATTACAGTTCTAAAGTCTTAACTAGAGCCAGTAAACTCATAGTAAACATTTCTGCGGGTTTGGTTAATGAACGGTAAAACTTGTCAGCAGAAATTTTACCTGCACTAAGCGAACATCAAATGCAGGTCTATTAGCAGGATCTTCTGCCATCTGCAAGACTCTCTATCCATCACCAAAACACACGTCGTCTCAAAAACAAAACTTAACATTATGACACAAGCACTCGCATCAATACCTCCAATATCAAAACATATCAATTACAAGACCTTGTCTCGTTTCTCAAATAATATAATCAACTTAGAAAAAGTATTTAACCGCAGATCAGATTGAATTAACCAGCCATGGCCTAACCGGTTACCGGTATTCCTTTTCTCACTCTTCCATGGCCATCCTCACTTCACATATAGATAGACTTAATCTTACGTGAATTATATATATACGGAGAAAGCATGTGAGAACACTCAAAATTTTAATTTTTGATGCATTGTAAGTACATAAATTAGACATAGTGTATGCTTATTTATCATTATGAATCCAGGATCTATCTCTGATTCTATAATAACTGACAGATAATAGACGCCTTACTTAATGAATCTGCTTTCCAACTGTTAGTGCTTAATTTCTCCTCACCGTGTTCCTTATCACTGTACTAGAAAGTGCATTTGTATATTTAGACTAAAAAACACACTACCAATCTCATCATAACAATAAACGTTATATAAACTTCCCACCATTGATACCAAAAACAAACACAACCTATCCCAATTCCCAAGTTCGTTTCTTAGATTCACGTCTTGCTGTGTTAAACATATACACATTACAATATACGTCTACCAACCAATCACATAATCCATCCAAGCGTAAGAACATTAACTACATTATCAAGCTACACATCATGACACATAACAAATATCATACAGCAGGTAACAAAATCAATCATATATAATACGACAAAATATTCCGACAGATACAAAAGAAAAAAGAGAGCCCCTTGAACAGAGCCCATCTCTTTTTCGACTTTAGCCTGCATTTCTCTAAGTGCTCCTGCTTCTTCTTCTATCTCCTTCAGTCTCTTCTTCATATCCTCCAAATTCTATAGATATTATAGATATAAATATAAATAGAAACAAACCTTCGAGCTAGTATTATCATCGCCTTCAGTATCATTTCTGAACATCTCAATATCAGCATCCATTTCTTTCAGATCCATTTTTCTAATCTAATTCCCGATCTGCGTGTTTCTGTGTGTTAAAATTACACACACTGAGGGTTTGATTTTTATTTTACTTTTTTTTTTTAATTTTATTTTAAGAATTGATTGATGATAAGAATAATACAAAAGGATAGAAAATATGATGATGTTTTTGCATTCAATAAACTATAATCAATATATATATATATATGAGAGAGATCAAATAAGAAGGTGTCTTAAGGAAAGAAGGGGGAGAAAGTCTTATGAACCAATCAGAACGTGACATGTGGATTTAAAAAAAAAAATGCGGTGGCATTTTTATAAATAAATCAAACTTTTGTTAGCCTGGTTCTGGATCAGCTTGGTTTGTCAACTTGGTTGGGTAAGCTTGGTCAGCTTGGTTGGTCAGTTTGGGTTCTGGGTCAGCTTGGGTTCTGATTAGCTTGGTTAGTCAGCTTGGTAAGCTTGGTTGGGTCAGATTGGTCAGCCTGGGTTTTGGGTCAGCTTGGTCAGCCTGGAATCTGGGTCATCTTAGGATCTACATGTGTGTAGATTATGTGTAGTTTTGTGTCAAGCTGACCCAACCTGACCCAGACCCCAAGCTGACCCAACCCAACCCTAAGCTGATCCAAAACCCATTATCTACATTTGCGTAGATTAATCTACATTTGTGTAGATTGTGTCAAGCTGACCCAACCGAAGCTAACCAAGTTGACCCAATCTGACCCAACCTGAACCAGACCCTTAGCTGACCCAACCCAACCCCAAGCTGACCCAACCTGACCCAACCCCAAGCTAACCAAACCTGACCCAACCTGGCCTAATCAGACCCTGACCCCAATCTGACCAAACTGGTCATGCTGACCAACCAAGCTAATCAGAACCTAAGCTGACCCAAACCTGACCCAACCTGACCCAACCCAGAACCCAAGCTGACCCAAAACCCATAATCTACATTTGTGTAGATTATGTGTAAATTGTGTCAAGCTGACCAAACTGAACAGACCTCAGCCTGACACAACCTGACCCACACCCAAGTTGACCAAACTGATAATGCTGACCAACGAAGCTGACCCAGACCCAAGATGATCAGAACCCAAGCTGACCCAGACCAAGCTGACCAACCAAGCTGATCAGAACCCAAGCTGATCAGAACCCAAGCTGGCCCAGACCCAAGCTGATCGGAACCGAGGCTGATCACTTCAGAAAAGTTTGATTTATTTACCAAAATGCCACTGCGCATTTTTTTCATTTTGACACATGTCGCGTTCTGATTGGTTCATAGGACCTTCTCTCTCTTCTCTCCTTAAGACACCTTCTTCCAGGATCTCTACCCTATATATATATATATGTATTCATATACAAATAATATATAACATAAGAGAGTGAAATTAAAATTACCCTTTTAACACGAGGGAGGTAAAGGGCTTCGATTTTGACTGTAATGGGGCTTCGATTTGAACCTTTGAAGCTTCCATTTTGACTGTAATCGATCGATTTGAACCTTCAATCGATTGATATCTATACCTATTGGGGTTCGATGTGGTTTTCGTTTTGGAGATTTAGGCTTCGTTTTGGAGATTTAGGTTTAGTTGAGTTATGAGAAGGTGGAAGGTTTTGAGATGAAAAATTTTAGAAAAAAAAAATATTAAGGCAGAGATTGTAAAAAGAAACATAAGAATCGTGCCAAAAAAATCAATCACCCCTATTTAGGACGCTTTTGAAAACGCATCATCCCCAACAATAAATTTACTCGTAAGGACCTTTTTTTTATAACTTCTCACTTTGCGCGTTATCTATTAGCGTGGGTCATAAAGAACGGGTTAAGGATAACCCTGTTTCTAGTAGTGCTCTTTGGCCATATCCTCAAGAATTCTATAATATTCATTTGGGGAAATGTTATTGAAACTACCACAAATGCATACCCGAGTTCCCTCTTATACCTCCTATCTAAACCATCGAAGAAAATCTCAACAATCAAATCAGTATCCATGTTATGTCCCGGGCAATTACTCAACATTTTCTTGAACATTTTCCAAGCATCCACCATGTCTTCCCCATTGTAAATTACAACCAAGGCACTTCCACGTTAAACTTGATGCTCCCGATAGTGATGTAATGTACGTAATAGTCAGTAGCGGATGCACATGCAACCCAGGGTGTGCAGTTGCATACCTAGCAAAAAGTATTAGTAGTGTTAAATTATTAGTTTCATTAATATTAGTGATAGCATTTATGAAGGGTGCACAGCCTTGTAAAAATTGATGCATATCCTATCACCAGAAGTCACTAAAATGCTTTGATCCAAATTATAATACCGGCTTTTAAAGACTTTAACCCGAAGGATAAACAAGCCCATAAAAAAACAAACAAACCAGCCCATTGTAAATACAACTCAAAGGGTTCTACTTTTTCATTACGAGCATGGTACCCGCGTAATGCGGCGGCGGTGGTGGAGAAGACGGTATAGTGGTTTCGGTGATGGTCCTATTGGTGGTGGTGGTGGCGGTGTCAGGTGGTGTAGGTTGATGTAATTGTGATAGTGGAAATTTTTATAAGGTAAGGAGTTAAAGTGTTAATTATTAAAATAAAGGCTTAGAGTGTAAATTATAATTCTTAATGGCAAAACATAAAAAGTCAAGGGTAATTCCGGTAATTTAAAGGTAGAATTACTTAAAATAAAAAGAGACAATTTTATTTATAAGAGAGTAAAAATAAAGATAAAGATAATGATAAATTTTTTTTTTTTCTTTCTTTCTTAAATATCCTTCCTTTGTTTTAAAATGATTCTCAAAGAATTACATTTTTACAATCAATCTTGGGATTCAACCGCTAGCTTAATTGTCAACGAAATTGGGGATTTTCACACCAAAAATCAAATTAACGGAATAGTGCACACCCTCAAGCAAAACTCGAGGTCCGTCACTGGTAATAGTTCTTCTATAGTTCGATAATCCACTCCTGAAACAGAGTAAAAAAGAAAAAATCAGTTTGTATCGTAATGGTTCAGTTTTGACCCAATTATTTACAAGTGGGTTAATATGGGTTATGCTTTTATAACGGGTCAACAGGTAAAACAAAAAATAGCTACGAAGGTCAAAAGGTTGCCAAAGTGTATATCCTATCCGTAATATATCTGACCAGTTCATTAAAAAAATGGGATTCTTGGACAAATTGTAATTTTAGCTAAGTGGCTAACGCCTTTCTAAAATTAGCCTATTATCCAACCCAACTGACCCGTCCATTTTCCCACCAGTAGAGTATTGCATCCTAGAGAACATGACGGAGAGCATGTGATATACGTAGGTTGCGTTTTATCCGTTACAGGTCAAAATTTGCATAAAGATGTGTTGAACGGGTCAGTAAGTAAAAAGTCAGAACATGGGTCATATTACAGAAAACTATATGGTATGATTCAATTAGTAAAAACTTTAAGACAGGTTGTAGAAAGCTAAATCAAAGGTACATGGGTCGTATGGATCAAAAGTCCAACTTTATTTTCATGCATAAACAATAAAACCTCTTAAATCAGTTTAGTAGAGAGGACTGACCCGTTCAACAATGGCTTATTCTTAGTTTTTGTCTCATCTGATGCAACAAACTTACCATCTTGCAGTATATTTTTCTGATAGACAACAATCATTAAGCCACGTAATGAAGCCGATTATCCTGATTATTTGAATTAGCAAAAATACCCTGCACAAATTTTTTAAGAGGGCTTCCTACTTTCACTAGCATCATGACACGACAAATTAAACAGTGATTAAATGAGATTAATACCTTCTCTGCCTAAACAGTCTTTGCCACCTTAGTAACTTTTATTTCTGCAACGAGTAGAGTTTTAAAAGTTCTTTGGAGTACAAGTAAATGTAAGCCTACATTCAACAATGGCTTATTCTTAGTTTTTTTCTTTCATTATTAATAAGATTAAGAAATAGTCTATTGTTTATGAGCTGTTAAAGTTTAATTCATAATCTCGTTCATACCAATTTCATCGTTACTCGGTTCTTTTTTTGAGAAGCCGGTTTTCTAGCAGGAGGCTTCACCAGAACGTTGAGGAAGGCAGAGACGAAATGGCACGATGGCAGTAAAGAGAATACAACAGTCTATTGTTTTTGTTTGTGTGTGTGAGGTCTTTTTTTTTTTTAATCTGATTAATGAAAGAAAATGCAGTTGTAGAATAGCATTGCAAAAAAAACCAAGCATATATCTCAACAAGGTATAAACTAAAAAACTTTTCAAGTTCAATTTGACCCAAACCACAAGTGGTTAAAAACCGACTAAAACCAAAAAACCAAACCGAAATAAACTCAAACCGAAAAAACCGAAAACCAATGGTTTTAGTTTTTAAAAACCGAATTATAACGGTTCGGTTTCGGTTTTAGTCAAAAACCGACCCAAACCGAACCGTACTCACCCAATATTAAACTAAAGTTACCATATATCTCTATATATTTAACGAGACATAATAACGGTAATTTACAACCTATAAATATATTTAAGAATTTAAATAGAGTCTCATCCAAGTATTACCAATGCAAATCATATTCTTTACAATTCCCATTCTCTGCAGCTCCATTCTCAAGCATTGAGCAATTCCAGCGAAAACAAAAAAGGGAAGTCGGTTTTAAAATTTGATATGATACTTGGCTTCAGCGAAGTCTCATCATTTGGTTGCCCCAGAAATCAGAGATCATTTCTCCATCTGTTCAGAATATACTCAAAAATAATCAGCCGTTTATATATAGATGTATCATGTATGTGTGTCCATAGATATGTGCCAGAATGATTAAAAATAAAAGGTTGAGGTATCAAAGAAATGACTAACATCGGACAACAAGACAACCAGCCAAGTGTCTTCGAATGCTGCTTTACCACTCGGTAAAGCCGGTCCAATGTGAAGAGAATTAGAATAGAATTTGAGACAATTGTTATATTTTTGGTTGATACATGTTTTACAATTTATAGGAAAATTCTAAGTTAAATATGGAAACAAATCAACTAAAGTTCTAGCCGATCCTTTACTTGGAGTAATGCCCAAGTTGAAGCTAATCGAGGAAATGATGACTCGAATTCTGATCCTCAAATCTTCTTTTTCTAACACTCCCCCTCAAGTTGAATAATGGGGTTACCAAAATTCAACTTGCTGAGACACTGGTTAAATATAGTTGTTCCCACTGCTTTTGTTAGAATATCTGCAAGTTGGTCTTCAGATCTGACAAAGGGTAACTTAATGACTCCATCTTCAAGCTTTTCTTTGATAAAATGTCGATCAATTTCCACATGCTTGGTTCTGTCATGTTGTACTGGATTTTCGGAGATTTGAATAGCCGCTTCATTATCACTCATAATCTGGATACTTTCTTTTGGAGCAAACCCTAGTTCAGTCACAAGTTTCTTCAGCCACAATGCTTCTGCTAAGCCTTTAGCAATACCTCGGAACTCTGCTTCAGCACTCGACAAAGAGACGACTTTTTGCTTTTTACTTTTCCATGTGACAAGATTTCCTCCTACTATTGAGAAGTATCCTGATGTTGATCTCCTATTCCCTTTGTATCCAGCCCAATCTGCATCTGTATATATCTGAATTTTAAGATGACCATTTGCTTTAAACAAAACACCGTGTCCAGCAGTTCCTTTTAGATATTTGATAATTCTAAGAACGGCATCCATATGTTCTTCCTGAGGTTGGTGCATGAACTGACTCACTACTCCCACAGCATATGCTATATCTGGACGAGTATGAGCAAGATAAATCAGCTTTCCCACCATCCGTTGATACCTGTCTTTATCAGCGAGTTTACCACCTAGCTTCATAAACAATTTTTGATTGACAATCATGGGTGTATCTGCCGGTTTACAATCGATCATCCCCGTCTCGGCCAAAAAATCAAGAATATACTTTCTTTGACAGATAAAAATTCCTTGTTGAGATCTCAGCACCTCGATTCCAAGGAAGTACTTTAGATTTCCCAGATCTTTCATTTCAAATTCTGCAAATAAATCTTCTTTTAGTTTCTTGATTTCGCTTTCGTTATTTCCTGTGATAATCATATCATCAACATAGATTATCAGACATGTTATCCGATCTCCCTTCTGACTTAGAAACAAAGTATGATCAGCATTACTTTGCTTATATCCATATTTCTTCATTGCTACTGTGAATCTGCCAAACCATGCTCTGGGTGACTGTTTCAATCCATATATAGATTTCTTTAACTTACATACTTCTCCATGTTTGAAATCAAGAGAAAAACCAGGTGGAGCTTCCATATACACTTCTTCTTTCAAATCTCCGTGTAGGAATGCATTTTTTACATCAAACTGATGAAGAGGCCAACCTTGATTTGCTGCTACAGAGAACAAGACTCTTATTGTATCCAGTTTTGCAACGGGGGAGAATGTTTCAGAGTAGTCAATTCCATACGTTTGAGTATAACCTTTGGCAACTAGCCGGGCTTTATACCTTTCAATTTCTCCATCTGGTCTATATTTAATAGTATAGATCCACCTGCATCCTACTGGCTTCTTTCCACGTGGCAAAACACACTTCTCCCATGTTTCATTTTTAACTAGTGCATCCATTTCCATATTCATAGCATCTTTCCATTTTTCTTCTTTCAATGCTTGCTCTACATTTGAAGGAATCTTTTCTGAATATAACTTTACAGTGAATGCTTTTGCTTTTTCAGATAGATGTCCTTCTGCTATATTCGCCATTGGATATTTAGAGTTTCTGGGCAATCTTTCTGGAGAATATTTCTTTGCAGGAATCCCTCTTGTTGTCCTTGCTGGAAGCACATATTTCTCTGGAACTTCTGTATTAACCTGTTCTTCATTTTCCTGCATTCTTGAATCTGATACAGTATTGTCTAGTGTAATATCCAGAGAAGAATTACGTACCTCGGATATCAGGTTTGGACTCATATTTTCGGTGGCACTACTTTGTTGATCCTGAGAGGAGGACTGTTCTAGAGCTACGTCTGGAGCAACTGTAGGTCCTGGGGAACTCTCTTGAGACATTTCTGGTGAATTTCCTAAAGAATCCTCTGGAGAATTTCTTGGTGAATTTACCTCAGACGTATATCCTAGCCAGCTCAGTGTGTCATATTGTTCCTCCCCCTGACCACTAAGTGTGGAGAGATAAAAAAACTTGGTTTCCAGGAAATCACAGTTCATTGTGGTGAACATGTGCCGAGTTTTTGGATTGTAACACCTATACCCTTTCTGAGTCACCCCATATCCAACAAAGACACATTTCTCCGCACATGGGTCAAGTTTATCACGGTATGTCTTAGGAATATGAACAAAGACAGTACATCCAAACACTTTAGGTGGAAGAGTAAGCACAGGTGGTAAGGTATGATAATCGGATAAGGTTTTAAGAGGGGTTTTCATTTTGAGAATTTTTGTTGGAAGTCGGTTAATTAAGTAAGTAGCAGTGGATATAGCTTCAGGCCAAAAATGTTTTGGAACACATGATTCGATTATTAAAGCTCTAGCCATTTCTAATATAAGTCTGTTTTTTCTCTCGGCGACACCATTCTGTTCTGGGGTATGTGGACATGTGGTTTGATGGATTATTCCTTTGGATTGGAAAAATTGATTCATTTGTGAGTTCACATATTCTCCACCATTGTCAGATCTAACAATTTTAATAGATTTTTGAAACTGGTTTTGAATCATGGCATAAATATAGTGAACCTATCATACACTTCAGCTTTATTTTTTAAGAAATAAATCCATGTCATCCGGGTGCAATCATCAACAAATATTACATAATACCGGAAGTTTTGCCCCCCAAAAACTGGGGCAGGACCCCACACATCTGAATGAACTAAGGCAAAAGGAACTTGAACCCTAGTATTATTGGGTTTATAAGTTTGTCTATGGCTTTTAGCTAGAATGCACGTTTCACAAGATAACGGTTTATTTAACGGAAAAGTTTAGGAAACAAAGTATGTAAATAACTAACTGAAGGGTGTCCCAGTCGTCTATGCCACAACCATGCTGCTCTTTCACTTGTCCCATGAGCAAACATCGCATTTCCACTTGAATTTACTTCGTCGACATAGTACAGTCCTCCTCTTTCAGTGCCACGCCCAATAATCTGTCCCGTCCTGATATCCTGTAAAAGACAAAAATTTGGATGCATGAGAACTGAACAATTTAATTCTTTTGTCACATGACTAATTGACAAGAGTTTATGTGACAACGACGGAACATAGAGACAATTGGACAATTTAATGTCCGGAGAAATTTTAATTGTTCCTCCGGTTTTTACATCCATTTTCCCTTTATTTGCTGCTTCAATATATATTTTCTTTGGTTTTGAAAATTTAGAAAAATCTGACAGCTCGTATGTCATCGTATCCGTCGCACCACAATCAAAAATCCACGGGCCATTTGAACTATCATGAGTACTTAAGGCTTTTCCATCAGGTGGGCCTTTTTGATCCAAATCCCTTGTATTCGGCCCATTACTCTCCACGAGCCCATCACTACTAATAGAATTATTGTGCAAAGATAATAAAGGAGAAAAAGAATTTTTTAGAAAGGATGTGGGGGCTAAGGAAAACCCGATCATTTCCTTATTTCCACAAATTTGGTTTCCTTTTTTTCTTTTACCTGTTACCACCGAAAACCCACCATCTTCCTCTCTCCCTCCTCCGGCCGCCGCTACCCCACCAAAACCATCAGATCGCCGATTTGCACCGTTGGGCTTAGTGCTTACGGTAGGTGTTATCTTCTTTTCCTTCTCGTTCTTGGTGGATTTGGTATTTTTCTTTGAACCGATCCACCAGTCCGGGTATCCGACGATCTCGAAACATTGTTCTTTCGTGTGTCGTGACATACCACACTCTTCGCATATAAGATGTGACTTGTCATCTTGATTATTCCTTTTCTTGCCGTCGATTCGGCGAAGGCTTTTTGTAACAAAAACGCCGCCGTCGCCGCCGCCGCCGCCGCTGCTGCTGCTGGTATGGTCACCGGCGATTAAGCCGGAGGCAACCCCTAGTGGTTCGTTACTTGTTGCTCCCATAATCAACTGGTGAGCGGCTTCTTTTCGAACCATGGCATAAGCGGATTCGACGGCAGGGAGCGGGTCAACCCGGAGAACTTCTCGAATAATTGGTTCAAACTTTCGATCTAAGCCATTCAAGAACTGAAACAGTTTTTGATTAGATCTTATTTTGACATACTCTTTGATGTCATCTAGGCACTTCATTGGGTTGGGATCGATTCGGTCGATTTCACCCCATACCCCCTGCAAAGAAATCCAAAATTCTTCAAGGGATTTATTTGATTGTTTGAGTTCATTGGCTTTAACATGTAGATTGAAGGCTTGAAGTTTGTCTTTCCCACTACTGTAAGTTATTGCCAACGCGTCCCACAAATCTTTGGCAGTGGCGAATTCGGTAAGATTTCCGGCTATTGTTGGTTCAATATTCTGGATAAGCCATGAGAATACGATCAGGTCTTCCTGTTCCCATAACTCTTTTTGTTCTGTTGTTGCTTTTTCGGTGGGTGGTGTTTCGGTTAAATGTGATAATATGTTTTTTGATCGACCGCCTATCGCCACCCGGATCATTCGGGTCCACAAGGCATAATTCGAACTGTTTAATTTAAGATTAATCTGAAGATTATCAGATAGCTTGGGATTTTGTGATTGATGGTTTGTTGTGTTTTGTAATAACGTGGCTAACTGTAATGCCAAGTCGGGATTAGAGCCGCCGGCATCGTCTGCCATGGTGGCTGTGATTTTGATTTACGGTGATATAGTTTAAAAGGTAAATGATGAGGCCAAAAAAACTGGCTCTGATACCATGAAGAGAATTAGAATAGAATTTGAGACAATTGTTATATTTTTGGTTGATACATGTTTTACAATTTATAGGAAAATTCTAAGTTAAATATGGAAACAAATCAACTAAAGTTCTAGCCGATCCTTTACTTGGAGTAATGCCCAAGTTGAAGCTAATCGAGGAAATGATGACTCGAATTCTGATCCTCAAATCTTCTTTTTCTAACACAATGAATATAAAAGCAATCCATTAACATAATCAGGATCCTCCTGCACAAAGGAAAAGCAATGCCTAAGCGAGGAGATACATTTTGGGGAATCTGAAGTAGATGCCCCTCGGTTGAACTGACTGATATTTGGGGTTTATATTTCAAGTTATTAGCAGAAGAATAGAAAAGTAAACTTTACCCTCTTCTGCGAACACAAATTAACATATTTCTCAACATTCAAGAGTAGCTGTGTTCTTTGACCTTTAAAGATTCTCTCCTTGTGCTTTGTCCTTCTAGTAACCTGAGACACACAACTCATAAGATAACTGAATATTATACCATGAAAGCTAGTAACAAATAAAAGATAAACCACCACTGAAATTAAAAGATAAACCACCACCTGAATATTACACAACGGACTCTGTTTGAGTTCTTCAGGTAAAACCGTCCATAACCCAGGTTGCTGCTAGCAAGCAAATTAATAGCAGTCATGTTATTTGCTACGCAGGTTTAGTATGCCTCAGGATGCTACCCAGAGCGGCATATTAAAAATAGAGACAGTTCTTAACGCTATGGTGCCAAGAAGACTAGACTACCTTTTTTTTTCTTTTTAAAACGTTTTCCTTTGGCTACGGGTTATTTTTGGATCATTGTAGTGGTCTAACCAGGCTTTTCCCATGAATGGTTAAGTCTTTCCTTGGGTTCGGGTTATTCTTGGCTCATTCAAGTTTATGGTTGTATGGTTTATGCGTTTTTTAATGTATTTGGTAGTATGCTTATTTGAATGGCATTTGTTTTTTTTTTATATACTGAAGTGCACTTTTTTTTTCCAGGCCCGTTCTTTTCTGCGCACATTGCCTAGGCCCAATTCGAGGCCTTTGCCCATTGTGTACGCCCTGTGCCCTTGATAAACTATATATGGTATGTACCCTTGTTATCTCAATACAATAAAAAGTGTTTAGAATACGACTCTTATACCCCTCTCACGTTTAAAATGCAAAAAAAAAAAAACCATACAAGTGTACATGGCTAGTTAATTTTAAACTAAAATGACTCAACAATGTTTAAATGAGCTATATTTGTCGTTCTTCTACCATCCTTGTCCCTGTCCCAATCCCCATCTCTCACTCACTCAGTCATCGGCATATCAACCAGAGCAATATTTAAAAAAATGTATCATATGTAATGCAAAATACCTGTTTGACCAATGCAGAACCCACACCAAGAGGAATAATTGATATCAAAGAAAGAATGGCTAACTTGTTGCTCTGAGTGGCAAACCATATGTGGGATTCTGCCTCAGACATTGTCCTGTTATCCATACACCACCCTTAGATAATCATATACATAATGATTTACCATAATGAAATGCTTGTTTCAACTTACTTTTCAACGTCAAGATTTAGCTTCAAGATCTGTCAATCACCAAACATAAATTATTTATATGTGTGTGTGTGCGCACACGTGTGTATTGTAAGGAAAAAAGAAACAATATCAAATGACAGTTTGAAATCAGGGACCAGAAAGAGGGTTAGGCCGAAAGTGATAGTAAATTACATGGATATTAAGCATTAATTGAGCCGATACTCCCATAAAAAGACTTCGGATTGGATGCCTAAACTGCTCCTCGAACCTACATCAGTATTGCAGATTATAAATATAATAAAACTAAATCTTGTAACAAATTAGCTACACCCTCAGTATGGTCTAGGATTATTACAAGATGCTATAAATCAAGGCCAATTACTAACTTGCAAACATTCGATCTCACAAAGTCGTTGCAAGAAGAAGTGAAGAGCATGTTGGAATTAATCGCTATATTGATGAACAAATCACAGGTATATATATATAAACATTCTATTGGATTGATACTTGTAATATGTTCTTCATACAAACGTCACAGACTTCTCATCGGGTATGTAACCCATACCCTTTGATCGTACAGACACAAACACACTGTTGGCATATGATCATATTATTATAAGTCGCATGTCCGGGAATAATTTAAGCCTACGGGGTCACACGAAATGACACGGTAGCTCGATAATAACAATTGATATATTAAAGTAATATATTAATTAGTTTGATCACGAAATAATTAATTAAACATAGTTAAAGGATTAATTATATTTAATTGATTAAAAAGGTGGATTAAAATGTGAAAATTGGAAAGTGGACTTAGACCTAGGTCCATGACATGGGACGGCTCATCAAGGCTTTCCAAAGCCTTGATGATTGCTTAATTTCCAAGTAATATTAAACTAATTATTCCCTATAAATACAAGGGTTAATTCCAAGGTTTTCATTCATTCATTCACACATAATTAATACTCCTCTCTCCCTTCATATTTGGTTCGGCCGAAACCATATCTAACGGGTTTTGGTTTCATTCGACATTCAAAATCCATATGATACTTAGTACAATTAATGCCTATTATTAATTGTACATGAATTGTTGGGACAACAATTTGGTTACGGCTCATAAGGTTTTCGAATTAAGGGAATAAACAAAGGGTTTGTTTATCGTGATCGGGGTACTAGCATACATTATTCGGGGTGTCTAGTGTGCGATCGTGGAGGGGTTTTGCTTTAAACCCTAAACTAATAATAATCTTATTATTAATAATATTATTGGAAGCTTTGCGCAAAGGTACACGTTTCGATTATTTCTTTGTTAATTAATTTGATTGCATATATGTTTCGATTTCTTCCGTTGCGCTTATTCGTGATCTTGTATGTTTATATGTTTATATATTCTAACAGTGGTATCACGAGCCACATATGTGATCTATTAATTACAAAGATCAAAACTTGAAGGGGGGTTTAAGGGTTGGTTGAATTTTAATTAATTAATTAAAGTGGTTTTCTTATTTTAATTAATTATTAATTTCGTTTTAATTAAATAAAAATCAGGGTTTTGTTTAATTAAAAGTTTTAACCTTGTTCAATGGAGATTGAAACCCTCAAACAAGTTTTGAATTGTGAATTGATTATGTGATGAATTGCATGATTACGTGTATCGTTTTATTTAGTGTTAAATAAAATAGTAAAATCACATGAAATTCATGCAAAATTTTATTGTGATTTTACTGGATATATAAAGAGTTGTATTATGCAAAGAATGTTGATCCAATAATTAGGGTTAATTATTAGATAATTATGTGACAATGTGATTTTTGCGTGTAAATTTTTTGATGAGCGACAGTTTACTAGAAAAATCATATAAAATAATCTGTAATGAGTTAGGAGTCGTGTTTTGGACTGTAGAAGCCCAACACATAGGGATACAACTTTGTAGTTTTGGTCGAAAGCTGAATCGGATCAGAAACAGGTGTAAACTGGTCATCAAGCTGCTAGAAATTTCCAGACAGCAAGTTTTTGTGTTTTATGTGCAACTTCTTTTTGTTTAAAGGCTTACGCAATCAAGGTAACTTGATGCATGTGGTCCTTTTCTTCGGAAGGGGGAGCCGGAATTGAACTTTTGCATGAACCATAGTGACCATGTTTAGGTGGCCCACCTTAACTTGTTATTTGATTAAATAGTTCGGTAAATTAGTAAGTTTATTAATTTTGTATTTTATTTATAAGTTGTATAAAGGTGATGCAAAATTGGTTTTGAAAATAAACTTGACTAAGAACTATCGAAATAGAGATTTCTTTAATAAAATTGGAGTCTTGCAACCTTGAGATACACCGGCTCACCCATTTGAACAAACTCTAAGAGAGGTATAAGTCGCGTTTATCGCATACCTTTGCCCTTGCGCTTCTTTGTGCGTTCAAATGGAGCTACCGAGCTCTCTTGTGTTATAAGACTATACAAAAGATTTTATTAAATATTATGTTTTGAAGATTATGCATGAGTCTTCAAAACATAAACTTTTGATTCACATCAAATGCATTACCCATTTAAAGTTAAGTCAATGCCACCCACTTTGCTAAGAACACTTGCCAGTGCTTTTTGCTCTACGTGAGACGTAGGTGAATTGTATTTCTTCAAGGTGGATTACCACTCGTCGTGAGACGGCGGTGGACTATCTACATGTTCTTAATTCGGCGACTTAAAACGAGTTAAGAGGTGAGACCTTAACCCGTGGCATAAGATGGGACAAAACATGTTTACAAAACGCTTAATACCCCTTTACAGTGTTATTGTAAGTCCCATAAACCTAGGAGTTGCATGAATGCAATTATCGATTTTCGATTACCTTTTGAATGCCGTCATTTCTAGCAGATCAACTGATGAAATGATTGTATGTCAAGTTGGATCCTAGCCTTAGTGAAAGTAATTTGTTAGATGAATTTAACAAGGGTAAAATTACATTTCTTAAGGATAATTATCGGAATACTGATAATTGAACTTTTTGTCTGTTTTGTAGATGGCAACAATCAATACCACTCAAAACATACATCAATCGGCGTTCAGGCTGATGTTGGAAAGGGAAAAGCTTTCTGGACCGAATTTCAATGATTGGTATCGTCAGCTCCGGATTGTTTTGAGAGCTGAGAGGAAATACCAAGTCCTTGATGAGCCAAGACCCGTTGCTCCTGCTGCCAATGCTTCTATTGAAGCATTAGGGGAATATGCGGCTGCATATGATAGACATAATGAGGTAGCTTGTCTGATGTTGGGAAGCATGAATGCTGACCTGCAAAGGCAATTTGAGCATTCATTTCCGTGTGATATGCTTACTGAACTCAAGTCTATGTTCGAGAAGCAAGCTGGCGTGGAATTATATGATCTTATCGATGTACTCCATGACTTGCGACATGAACAAGGAACACCGGTGAGCGCTCATATCCTTAAGATGAAAGGATACTTTGAGCAGTTGGAAAGGTTGAAATTTCCTTATGCGAAGCAAGTACAAATTGGTTTGATTCTCAAGTCCTTATCTAAGGATTTTGAAGAATTCGGACGCAATTATACTATGCATAGCATGGATAAAACCATTCCGGAACTTCTTGCAATGGCTGTTGAATTTGAAAAGAAGTTGCCAAAGAAAATTGCTACTCCCAATTGTCTCATGATAAAGGGAGGTAAGGTCCAAAAAGGCAAACAACCGAAGGGAAAGGGCAAGGCTGATGGCAAAGGAAAGCAAGTTGCTGCTCCTAAACCTAAGAAGACCCCTCCGGCGAAGAAGGAACATCCCGCTAAGAATCTACCTTGTTACCATTGTAATGAAGTGGGTCATTGGAAGCGGAATTGTCCCAAGTATCTTGCTGAGTTGAAGAAGAAGCAGCCCGGTACGTCCGGGACTTCAGGTATGTTCTTCACCATTGAATTATATTCCTTTTTTAAGCGGAATTCATGGGTTTACGACACTGGGTGTGGTACTCATATCTGTAATTCTTTACAGGGGCTTAGAAGAGGAAGGAAACTGAAGCCGGGATCTTTACAACTGTTCGTGGGAAATGGCCTACCTGCAGCTGTGGAAGAGATCGGGGATTATCACTTGGTTTTACCTAGTGGTTTAATAATTGTCTTAAACGATTGTCATTATGCACCTTCTATTACTAGAGGTGTTATTTCAGTTTCTTTGTTGAAAAAAAACCGGTTACGTTAATGTCTTTAATGATATTGGAATTTCAGTTTCTCGAAATAATGTTCATTATTTTGATGCTATTGCTTGTGATGGTATTTATGAAATTGATATGCGTGGTTGTGATTCAAAGGATAGTTCAATGTATCAAGTTAGCAAACGAGTTAAGTCCACTTTGGACTCGACTTATCTTTGGCATTGTCGGCTTGCTCATGTTGGCAAGAAACGCATTGAAAGACTTCAAAGGGACGGTGTCTTGCAATCAAATGATGAATCATTTGAAAAATGCGTGTCTTGTGTTTCTGGCAAAATGACAAGGAAACCTTTTCCAAATAAACCGGAGAGGGCTAAAGATCTACTTGGACTAATACATTCGGATGTATGTGGCCCATTTAGACATGTGTCAAGGAAAGGTGCTAGCTATTTCGTCACTTTTACGGATGATTTCAGTCGTTATGGTTATATTTACTTGATTAAGCATAAACATGAAGTCTTTGAAACATTCAAGGAATTTAAAAGTGAAGTGGAGAATCAACTCGGTAAAACCATCAAGATCCTCCATTCGGATCGAGGTGGTGAATACTTAAGTCAAGAGTTTAAGAATTATCTCAAAGCTTGTGGTATAGTTCAACAGCTTACTCCTCCATATACTCCTCAACACAATGGTGTTTCGGAGAGGAGGAATCGAACCTTGTTGGAAATGGTTCGATCGATGATGATTCATACAACTCTTCCTTTTTCGTTTTGGGATTATGCCCTTGAGACTGATGTTCGCATTCTCATTATATGGTTCCAACTAAGAAAGTTGACAAGACACCGCATGAATTGTGGCATGGGAGTATTCCTCAATTTTCTTACTTAAAGGTCTGGGGATGTGAGGCGCTCGTGAAACGAGATACGCCTGACAAGCTTGCTCCTAGATCTGTCAAGTGCATCTTTGTAGGATACCCAAAGGAAACGATGGGTTACTATTTCTACTTTCCTATGGAAAACACTGTCAAGGTTCATCGATATGCTGAGTTCTTTGAAAAGAAACTCATATCTCAAGAAGACAGTGGGAGGATTGTTGAACTTGATGAGCATCAAGAAGATGTGTCAACTTCTAAAGATACTAGCAATCTTCAACTTGGGGGGGAAAATGTTCAAAGAGATGAATCTCAAGATGAACTTCAAGTTGAAAATGAAGCGATTCCACTTCGTAAGTCCTCAAGGACTATACGTGCTCGTGAAAGATTAAATCTTATGATTGAGTCTGAACAACACGTGGTAGGAGATTTGAATGAACCTCCTAATTTCAATGCTACATTATCAGATCCGGAATCTGAAAAATGGCTTGAAGCTGCGAATGTGGAAATGAAATCCATGAAAAAAAATCAAGTCTGGAGCTTGGTTGATCTTCCACCAAATGGTAGAACCGTTGGGTGTAAATGGATCTTCAAGAAGAAGACCGATATGGATGGAAATATACACACCTATAAAGCTCGTCTTGTAGCGAAAGGTTATACTCAACTCTTTGGAGTTGATTATGAGGAAACCTTTTCTCCGGTTGCGGACATTAGAGCTATTAGGATCATCTTAGCCATAGCGGCGTACTATGACTTTGAGATATGGCAAATGGATGTCAAAACCGCTTTCTTGAATGGTTTTCTAGATGAGGAAGTCTATATGGACCAACCTGAAGGTTTTGTCGATCCAAAACATCCCAACAAAGTATGCAAGCTTCAAAGGTCCATTTATGGACTAAAGCAAGCATCAAGAAGTTGGAATAAAAGGTTTGATGAAGAGATCAAAAAGTTTGGTTTTGTTCAGAATCCTGATGAGCCATGTGTATATCGTAGAGCTAGTGGGAGTAATGTTACTTTCCTTGTCTTGTATGTCGATGACATATTGATAATAGGAAATCACATTCCAATGTTGAAAGACGTTAAATCTTATCTTGGAAGGTGTTTTGCTATGAAAGACTTGGGTGAAGCGGCATTCATACTCGGAATCAAAATCTATAGAGATAGAAGTAATCGGTTGATCGGATTGAGTCAAAGTGCGTATATAGATAAAATCTTGAAAAGATTCAAGATGGAAAAATTCTAAGCGCGGGAACTTGCCTATGCAAGAAGGACTTAATTTATCCAACAAGAATGGTGCTTTTACACCTGAAAAGGTGGAGCGTATGAAGAGAGTTCCTTATGCTTCGGCGGTGGGTTCTATCATGTATGCGGTTAGATGCACTAGACCTGACATTGCGTTCGCGCAAAATATTGTAAGCCGATATCAGCAAAATCCCGGAGAGGATCATTGGACTGCTGTGAAAAACATTCTAAAGTACATGCGTGCTACTAAAGAATTGTTTTTGGTGTATGGAGGAAATCCGGATCAAGAGCTTAAAGTCACTGGATACTGTGATGCTGGATTTCAGACTGATAAGGATGATACCAAGTCTCAGTCAGGGTATGTCTTCATTCTAAATGGAGGAGCAGTAGATTGGAAGAGCAAGAAGCAATCTACCGTTGCTATGTCTGCTACAGAGTCTGAGTATATAGCTGCTTTGGATGCAGCAATGGAAGCTGTCTGGATCAGAAAGTTTATTTCTGGGCTTGATGTGATCCCATCAAATAATACACCTATGGATCTGTACTGTGATAATTCTGGAGCAATTGTCATTGCCAATGAACCTGGGGTTCAAAAGGGTGCCAGACATTACCAAAGGAGATATCACTATGTTCGAGAGCAAATCGAATCACGTGAAATCAATTTACTCAAAGTTCACACAGATAATAACTTGGCGGGTCCTTTCACAAAGGCATTGTCGAAGGGAAAGCTCAACAAGCATGCAGAAGGCTTAGGTCTTAGATATTGCTAAGTTATTTCATGTAAATCTGTGATTAGTATTTGAATAATGGGATGTTAAACAATTGTTATTTTCAATAAATGAATTTTTATACGCGGTATAAGTGGTTTCATTTTATAATAATTGTGTCCTATATTTGCATGTTTAAATCCATGAATATTAGTTCGATATTCTAAATGTCTATTGTCGATTAATTATGTGGGAATATAATTAAATTAAGACAATTGTGAGAGATTGGTGAAAATATTAAAGGGAATATTTTGAAGATGGTGGATCGTACCAAACTCACATGATATTCAAAAGGTGAATATTAGACTTACCCCACAGAACGAATTATCATTTTATGGATCGGCGTCATTAAATGAAATTCGTGAAATGGTTACTTTATTTATCCTTTGACTTGAGATACAAGTGAGTTATGCATGTGTGGATTGCATTTCTTGATATAGTTCCTAACTGTCCTGAATAAGGTAGTAATAAAGGGCTATTTTCAGAAATGTTAAGAAATGACATGGCCAGACACTTGTAGTCATTACAGGATTTGTTCCTTCAATTTGCAACTGAAGTATGATACCAATTGGGCCCCTCATTAATTAATTAAGATGTTTGTATGGCCGTACCCAAATGAACTCAAGAGGATTCTTGACTAATTTGGTAATCTTGATTAATTGTAGAAATGAGAAACATAATCGTTAAATTATGAAATGACATTGATCCATATTCATAATTAACAAGGGTATCTGAACAAAGGGATATTAAAGACTAAATCATTTCAACTTGGCAAATTTTAAGAATCTATTCTTAAATGTTTCCGGGAGCATTGGAGTGTTGCTAGACGCCAACCAATGTTATTGCGTTTATAATAACATGCTCAAGTGGGAGCTGTTGGCATATGATCATATTATTATAAGTCGCATGTCCGAGAATAATTTAAGCCTACGGGGTCACACGAAATGACACGGTAGCTCGATAATAACAATTGATATATTAAAGTAATATATTAATTAGTTTGATCACGAAATAATTAATTAAACATAGTTAAAGGATTAATTATATTTAATTGATTAAAAAGGAGGATTAAAATGTGAAAATTGGAAAGTGGACTTGGACCTAGGTCCATGACATGGGACGGCTCATCAAGGCTTTCCAAAGCCTTGATGATTGCTTAATTTCCAAGTAATATTAACCTAATTATTCCCTATAAATACAAGGGTTAATTCCAAGGTTTTCATTCATTCATTCACACATAATTAATACTCCTCTCTCCCTTCATATTTGGTTCGGCCGAAACCATATCTAACGGGTTTTGGTTTCATTCGACATTCAAAATCCATATGATACTTAGTACAATTAATGCCTATTATTAATTGTACATGAATTGTTGGGACAACAATTTGGTTACGGCTCATAAGGTTTTCGAATTAAGGGAATAAACAAAGGGTTTTGTTTATCGTGATCGGGGTACTAGCATACATTATTCGGGGTGTCTAGTGTGCGATCGTGGAGGGGTTTTGCTTTAAACCCTAAACTAATAATAATCTTATTATTAATAATATTATTGGAAGCTTTGCGCAAAGGTACACGTTTCGATTCTTTCTTTGTTAATTAATTTGATTGCATATATGTTTCGATTTCTTCCGTTGCGCTTATTCGTGATCTTGTATGTTTATATGTTTATATATTCTAACACACACACTCATCATATCCCTGTAATAATAAAGAATGGCCAACAGATGGAATAGCAATTCCCAACATTGGCATCAGAGCCAGAGAATCCCGAGAGCCTGTGAACCCATAATTCGACGGCCTAAGTGTGTTCTACACCAAAGGTATCATTATTATGATGATCACTTTTGGAATCAAAGACGAAGATAAGTCTTACAAAAACTGGATCGCTTGAATATATGCGATCAGTTTGGTAGTGAACAACCGAAGCAGATTGTTGCAAAGAAATCGAAGAAGATGAGACGATCAAGGTGTTACATATGTCTCATTTGAGGACATGCCTACTAGAACTGCCCAAATAAGAACAGAAGGGCCGAATTCAAGAAGGGAAAATAAGTGAAATTCGAGAAGAACGAAGAAGAAACGGGGATTGGAAATGCCACAACAAGCAAATATGATGACATCGTTACAACATCAATAAATTGGCAAGTAATAGGAACGGATGGCGGGGACTGGAATGATATTTGGTACGTTTAAGAGATGAGTACCTAAGGCACATGACACCGAATTTGGAACTTTTCTACAAATTCAAATCAGAGACACGGGGGTCAAGTGTAAACGGCAAAGACCGTTTAAACGTCCAAGGAATTGGAGAAGTAATTCTACAAACAGAAACAAGACAATTCGTGATACCAGGAGTATGTTATTGTTGGAAATTAACTCAGAGATCATATGCTGACTAGTGGAATTAATGACTTCGTTGGAAAATTATGGCAGTTACAAAACAGTTATATACAATGGTTATTATTGTTTATAGTCACAATGTTTAGTATAAGACACAATGGTTATGTATAATCATAATGGTTGGTGTCTATATATATGTAATTGGTATTATGACAGTTGGCAAGCAATCAAAGAACAACGTGTTAAATATTCCTCTGTGTTCTTAATAACATTTGCGGTTTTTATTATTCTCTCATCTTCAAATTGGTACCAGAGCCTGAACAAAAAAATGGACAAAACTACGTCTTTTGGTCACACATCAATTCCAAAACTTACCAAATACAATTATGAAAATTGGAGCATTCAGATGAAAGCGTTATTAGGCGCACAAGACGTGTGGGATTCTGTTACAACCGAATACGAAGAACCGACGGAAGTTGAGATCGGTGCCATGGCTGCGAATCAGTTAAAAGTGCACTGAACGAGAAACGTAAGAAGGATCAGACCGCTCTCTATCTCTTGTTCCAGTCGGTGGATGAATCGGGTTTTGAGAAAATCGCTAGCGCTTCAACGGCGAAACAAGCGTGGGACACGCTCGAAAAGGTGTACAAAGGCGCTGATCGTGTCAAACAAGTGCGGCTCCAAACTTTGCGTGGTGAATTGGAGGCCATGAAAATGAAAGAGACGGAAGGAGTCTCTGATTACATCACCCGTGTACAAACGGTGGTGAATCAACTCAAACGAAATGGTGAAACTCTACCCGATATGAGAATTATAGAAAAGATCCTTCGATCTTTAACGGAAAATTTCAAGAATGTAGTATGTGCAATTGAAGAGTCTAAAGATCTGGATGACTTTACAATTGAAGAACTAGCGGGCTCATTGGAAGCACATGAGCAAAGAAAAAACAGGAAGAAACAAGAGTCCCTTGATGAAGCGTTAAAGGCGAAGGTAACTATCAACGACGAAAAGGCCTTGTTTTCACATCTTAACAACCATGGGAAAGGAAGAAATTCTGGTGGGCGTTTTACCAATTGTGGTAAAGGTCGTGGCAGAGAAAATAACAACCAGGAGAGGCAACAAATGGGCGAACACTTCAATCAAAATTCACGTGGCAGAGGACGCGGACGCGGAAGAGGTGGACTAGGATACCGTCCAAATGTTGATTGCTATAACTGTGGTAAGCATGGTCATTATGCCCGTGACTGTAGATCAGCCAAAAGAACGGAAGAAAAGAATAATTTAGTGACAGAAATAGAGTCGGAAGAAACTGGTGTTCTGTTGATGGCACATGAAGAATAGATCTCAGAAATCGATACTATGTGGTACCTCGACTCTGGTGCGAGTAACCACATGAGCGGACAAAGGAATTTGTTTACTGATATGACAGAAGTTATTCAAGGCCATGTGTCTTTCGGAGACGCATCAAAGATAGATGTGAAAGGACGTGGGAAAATACGATTTTTTCACAATGGGAAAGAAAGTAATATTGAGGGTGTGTACTACACGCCTGCTATGAAAAGTAACATATTAAGTCTGGGCCAACTAATAGAGAAAGGTTATTCAGTATTGATGAAAAATGGTAAACTACTCTTGATGAATAAGGAAGGCGCATTGGTTGCAACAGTCAAGATGTGTAAGAATCTCACGTTTAAACTAAATCTCAATACTGTAGCCGAAAAATGTTTAAAAAGTGATCTGTGTAATAAGGAATCAGTATGGCATCAAAGGTTTGGGCACTTACACTTTAATGGATTAAAGGAGTTAAGAAGAAAAAACATGGTACATGGGCTTCCCAACCTTGACTATGACAGTCACTTCTGTGAAAGTTGCATTTTAGGCAAACAAACAAGAAGTTCTTTCCCACAACAGGCCACCTACCAGGCAAAAGAGTTGCTGGAATTAATTCACAGTGATTTGTGCGGGCCAATCTCTCCTGCGTCTTTTGGAAATAAAAGAAAAAGGAATAAGAAGATTCTTGACAGCCCCATACCCGCCCCAACAAAATGGAATAGCCGAAAGAAAAAACCGAACCATTATGAACATGGTTCATTCGATGTTGAATTGTAAGAAATTACCCAAAGAGTTTTGGGCTGAAGCGGTTTGTTGTGTTGTTTATATCCAAAATAGATGTCCACATGCCAAGTTGATAGATAAAACTCCTCAAGAAAGTTGGAGTGGTGTGAAGCCTACGGTATCACACTTCAAAATATTTGGTAGTGTAGCATATGCACATGTCCCTGATCAGACCAGAAAGAAGTTAGATGACAAGAGCAAAGTGTATTTGTTCATTGGATACGATGAGAGAACTAAAGCATACAAGTTGTATGATCCGGTTGAAAAAGAGATTAAAATAAGTAGAGACGTGTATGTGAATGAAGAAAGCATGTGGGATTGGAGTAATCAACGCATGATTTAGTTTGAAAGCCACACCCAACAGGAGGTGCCAAATATCATCACTCCAACGTCACCACATGATTCTACAGAGGTCACAACCGATTCTGAAAATGATGATGAACCACTGCAGCCAAGAATAAGAACTCTTGAAGATTTATATGACAATACTGAACCCATTGAAATGCATCTAGTGTGTCTCTTAGCAGATACCGAAAATATCTCTTTTGAAGAAGCTATTAGAAGTAAGAAGTGGAAGGAAGCAATGGATGAAGAAATCAGTGCTATTGAAAAAAACAAAACTTGGGAATTGGTCGAATTACCAAATGGGCATGAACCCATAGGTGTGATGTGCGAAATCTAGCTTTAAATTTATAACACGATTTACCGAATAATACTGATAACTACACACTCACAGGCAGTGTACCTGATCGTATGCAGTATAGTGAAAAACTGGTAAGCCGAGATCGTTCGCAAGGACTTAAACAAGCATTTGTAAAAACGTTTAATGATTCAAGTAAAATGGGGGGATTTGTGGCTGAATTGCCACGATGCAAGTAGTTAGTTGAAAATTAGTAATCCCGAAGGATTAATCGAAAAAGAGATTGTAGTTTAAAACAAGAATTTAAAAGTCACCCATCTTGATTTCGCTCAACATAATGTTAGGATTGCACATTTGATTAAGTTCAAATTCAATTTAGTGATTTAATGACCGAGACTCAAATTAATCATTAACCCCGTACCCGTCAAGTTAACTACTTATTCGACTCTCTTGTATAAACTAGTTTCGTTATTAAGACCGGTACCCCGAGACGCCTTTTTATAACTTCCCTAGTTAAACAATTGTTTTGGTCATTTCAGATAACAATTTTGCCTATCGATTGTACCCAACCGTCAACCCGTTAATTCTTATCAAATATTGACTACCCTCTACCGTACCCGTCATAGAACCAAATGCTTCTAGCTAAGCAATCAAAATAACTTTTACCCAAATCCTAGTCGTCACTAAAAATGAGCTCAAATTATCCGCAATCAATAATTGAATAACAAAGAATTAATAGATTAAGTTCATGACAAAATATTAAATCAAATCACTTGAATTAATAAATATTGTGCAATCCCTACATAATGTCTCACTCCATCAAGATGGATGAAAAGGTGATTAGCCACTGATATTGAAATACAAATAACAAATCAGAATGAAGGAATTCATCGTTACCGAGTACAAAGAATTGAACGGAAATAACGAGAATAATCCAATCGTAATATCGATCTTCAAAGATGAGAAATCTGATCAAAAGTCTCCTCCAAGGGTCTACAAAACGGCTGGAAAATGTAACATAGGGTTTTGGAATCAAAAACAAGCTATTTATATGTTTCCCAAAAATACATGTGCAGAATCGTCCATAAGCTGCTGCGCAGCTCCCTTTGACCGCAGTTGATTTCTTGACTTTTATTGACTTTGCTGGAAACCCACTAGATGAGCTGCTGCGCAGCTTCGGTCCTCTGTTTTACAGCTGCTACGCAGCTTATAAGCTGCTGTGCAGCTTGGATCTTCTGTTTTATAGCTACTGTGCAGCTTGTCTTGATTCCAGGTTTGACTTTCGTTGACTTTCACCAAACTTCATCCAAACGACCCGGAAATCATCCGTAAGCACTTATTTCACTCCAAGAATGTCGTTTTCTTCCGAAATACGCTCAAGTATCTGCTACTAACCTGAAACACTAACAAATACCATAAACGCAACAAATGTACACGAAACGACTCATTAAACATGCTAACTTAACTATATAAACCGTGGGAAATGGGTATAAAATACGACATATCAAGGTGTAAAATGGGTTTACAAGAAAAAGATGAATGCTTCAGGAGAAATTCAACGCTACAAAGCAAGGCTCGTTGCAAAGGGTTACCGACAGAAAGCAGGTATTGATTATGACGAAATTTTCGCTCCGGTTGCAAGAATGGAAACAATCAGATTACTTATCTCACACTCTGCACAAAACGGGTGGAAAATATACCAAATGGATGTAAAATCTGCATTCTTAAACGGTGTACTAGATGAAGTGGTTTACATAGAACAACCACCCGGTTATGCAAAAGTTGGAGAGGAGGCTAATGTTCTGAAGTTGAAGAAAGCATTGTATGGGCTGAAACAGGCCCCTCGAGCCTGGAATACTCGTATTGATTCGTTTTTGAAGAAAACGGGGTATGTACGATATCCTTTTGAGCATGCCTTATATATTAAACAAGTTGAAAACAGAGTATTGGTGGCTGCCTTGTATGTAGATGATCTCATTTTCACAGGAAATGATAAGATGATGATCGATCAGTTTAAGGACTCAATGAGTCGAGAATTTGAAATGACAGACTTGGGACTAATGAAGTACTTCCTGGGTCTGTAAGTAAGGCAGGGAAGTTCTGGGATTTTTATATCCCAACACCAATGGAATTGGGTACAAAACTCTCTAAGTTTGAGGGAGGAGAACCAGTGGATGCAAACTTATATCGAAGTTTCGTAGGGAGTCTACGATACTTAACCTGTACAAGACCTGATCTCTCATATAGTGTCGGGGTAGTAAGTCGTTTTATGGAAAATCCAAAGTATGCACACTGGAAAGCATTAAAGAGAATTTTGAGGTATGTTAAGGGAACTGAATCGCTTGGGTTACTTTACTCAAATTCACCAGAATACAAGCTTAAAGGCTACTCCGATAGTGACTGGCATGGAGATGTAGATGATCGAAAGAGCACATCTGGTTATGTATTCTTTATGGGAGAAACAACTTTCACTTGGGCCTCAAAGAAACAACCCATAGTAGCACTATCAACATGTGAAGCGGAATATGGACGGTTTGTCACGCAATCTGGTTAAGGAATCTTCTGCGAGAACTGAAGAATGAACAAACTGAACCAACAGATATCAAAGTGGATAACAAGTCGGCAATTGAGTTGGCAAAGAACCCAGTGCATCACGAAAGAAGTAAACATATTGATGTACGCTTTCACTTCATCCGAGAACAAATAAAGAACAGGGAAGTGCAACTGAATTATGTAATGAGTCGTGATCAAGCAGCCAACATTTTCACTAAGGCACTTCCAGCAGAACTTTTTAATCTTTGCAAGCAAAAGATGGGAATGAAGGATGCAAGGGATCTGAGCTATTAAGGGAGGAATTTGTTGGAAATTAAGTCAGATCATATGCTGACTAGTGGAATTAATGACTTTGTTGGAAAATTATGGCAGTTACAAATAGTTATATACGATGGTTATTATTGTTTATAGTCACAATGTTTAGTATAAGACACAATGGTTATGTATAATCATAATGGTTGGTGTCTATATATATGTAATTGGTATTATGACAGTTGGTAAGCAATCAAAGAACAACGTGTTAAATATTCCTCTGTGTTCTTAATAACATTTGCGGTTTTTATTATTCTCTCATCTTCAGTTATGTCCCTAACGCGGGTCTAAACATTCTAAGTTTGGGCCAATTGATGCAACAAGGTTTTGATGTGATCTTCAAGAATACCAATTGTACGGTGAAGCGTTTATTTGACAATACAAGCAGTGAGGGCTGTAGCGATACAGAAAAGGAACAAGGTTGCGTAGGAGAAGATGCAGGGCCTCATATGTTCAGAACGAAGGCCATGGAGGCCGTGATGAATTATTGTGACTCTTTGTATTATAAAGAGAACACAATTAATGAAGAACTAGTGAATGGAAACCAAGAACAAAAGGTACCCTCTAAATTTAATTTTGAAAACTTTGTTGGGTTCATGAATATAGTTGACAACTATGAAGAATATATGGAACATAAAGATGTGGTGAAAGACTACTTTGAGAAATTAGTGATATGGTTCTATAAAGAATATTTGGAAGTAACGGAAAGGCCCATGCCTGTGAAGATACATGGCATAAGGGTATGCCTTTTAGAGCTTTACCTTACAGTGAAAGGAATGGGTGGAATTGCCCAAGTTACAATAAAAAATAAGTGGATTAGAGTTGCCTATGCAATGGGGTTCCCAAAGGAGTATGCACAAGGTTTAAAGGAATGCTATGGAATGCATTTGAGTCTCTTAGAAGCCTATTATGATGTGGCTAAGGAATATTCCAGTGGTGTTGTTGTACCAAAGGCAATGGACTGCACAGGTACAAGTGGAATAAAGGCAGAGGAGTTGCCTAAAGAAGAGACTGAACCGGGCTGCAGTGGAACTAGTGCAAGGCAGGATGACGAAAGGTTAAAGGGCGGAACTTTGTTCGACAATGGTGAAGAACTGATAATTACTTCTGGAGACTATGACCAAAACAAACCCATCAAAGGCAATGCAACCAGAGACAAAGAAGAAAGTGGCAAGGGAATGAGTGTGGACAAAGACAGCAATGATGGTGACTACATCATTATGGGAGACTAAAAGAAAGAAGACCTGAAGAAGTATGTATATTAAGATCGGGGAGGAGTATTGGGCTTCAATCTTAATATACATGGATATGTGTTATACGTATATAAGTCAGTCAAATATTGTGTGTATTATATTGTAATGTAAAATAAAGCCATAGTACTAAAGTGTAAATACATGGCAGTTAGAGTCCTACAGGGACGTGTCTGTTAGAATGAATCGGTATTAAGGGTTAGAAATGCCGGTTAGATAAGTATAAATATTAGAAGATGTTATACATATGAAACCATTCGAAAAGCAGTTAATTTATATATCTTTCTGTTTATTCGTTCTCTTATACACACACACACTCATCATATCCCTGTGATAATAAAGAATGTCCAACAGATGGAATAGCAATTCCCAACAGAGCAAATACATTATGTTTGTAACAAGTGGATAACACATGGGTACATGGCATGTATACACAACTTTAAGGTTAGCTCGGGTACATGGCATGTATACATGTCTCATGCAACTCCAAACTGTTGAGTGTTGACTGGCATTGACTAAAAATACCAGCACATAGTCATAAGGCTAGCTCGGCAAACGTCCAGTCTGAGGACGAGTCGGGAATAGAAGCATATTTAGCGACTTCATATATATTAACTAATATTTTTATAAATGACAACTAACGCTATTAAAAAGAAATGGTGCCCCTAACAATTAGGCCTGAGATGGAGGTTGAATTTGCCCCTTCCTAGGTCCGCCTCCAAATACAGCATGCGAAACCGACCAATAGGACAACTCCATCATTTTTATCCAAATTTTCATATTCACATCTTTTGGTTCTCAACACATGCATTAAGGTTTGCCAGAAAACGAACCAAGCTATGGGAAAGATTTAACTTTAATTGGGTAATACAATTCATGTGAATCAAAACTTTATGTATGAAGATTCATGCACATCGTCATAACATACTGTTTAATAAAATCATTTTTATTGTCTTAACAATACAAAAGAGCTCGGTAGCTCCAATTGAACGCACAAAGAAACGCAGAAGTAAGGTTTGCGCGAAGCAATTAAGAACCCACTTCTTTAGGGAGCTAGCGCGTCCCGACTTATACTACTGTTAGATTTGTTCAAATGAGTGAGCCGGTGTATCTTAGGATTGTAAGACACCAATTTTATTAAAACAAAATCATATTTCACTATGTATTAGTCAAGATTATTTTTACAATAATAGCAAAATAATAAACTTACTTTCTATTAACAATTAATCATTCAACGATTTATGGTGGGCAACCTAAATCATGGTCTCTATGGATTAATGTACATTTTTAGGAATGGCTCCTCCTTCATAGAAGAGGACCACATACATCAAGTTACGTTGATTGCGTAAGCCTTTAATTAAACAGTATACAAACATACAATTATCAAATAAATACATAGACTAGGGTGTTGTCTGGCAGTAGCTTCACGACCAGATTTGGCCTGTTTAACAACAGAATTGGCCTCTGAGCAGAACTATAAAGTTGTAGCCCTATGAATCGTGCATCTACAGACCAAAGGAGAGCTCCTAACTCATTAAGGTTGATTTTATATGAATTTTTTAATTTACTGGTGTCAAACAGAAAATATCACACGAAAAATTCACATTGTCACATAATGATAAAATAATAAACCATTATTATCGGACCTTGAACCTAAGCAACATATATCAATACTAGATTGGTGTCCGCGCTATGCAGCGGCGGTGAGGCAGTGACGATGTAGCTATTAACGTAAAAATAATTTCATTGCGGTCAGCGATGTGATGAAGTTTTGCGGTGGGATGTGAAAGTTCATTACATAAAATGCATTGAATCAAAGTTAAATACACACTATGATATTTCATGTAAAGTTGTTTACATTTTGAAATACTAATCCAATCAAAATAAGTGACATATTCGATATTTTTACGGGATTATGTGTCCCAAAAATATAAGAAAATATCAACAAATGTACATTATGCGTAAGAAACTTCCAATCATGTTCATCGTAAGTAACTTGGTTTCTCTTCCAAATTGTGTGACGAATTACCGGCCGAATAATTAGCCCGTTCAATTACTTTAAACTAAACCATTGAGATTAGTGTCCAAAATGTAAGTAAACTATGCGTAAATTTACATTGTGCATAGGAAACTATATATGTACAATTTTTCAATGTATGTGACAGCAACCTGATTTAATCAGTTTAGTACATGAATTGTACTAAATAACGTGTTTATGCATAATTTCTCACGTTTTTGAATATTAATCTTAATGAATCAATAAGAAATGGAAGCTAAGGAACTCTAGAGTTAAACATCTAATTCAGTATTTCTATTTTTATTTTTTCAAATGTTGCGAACATGTGGGTTCTGCAAACAATAAACTGCCAACAATTGTTTCATAAAGAGGTAAAATTTGAGGGATGATTTTATGTAGATTGAAGACAGAATTTGTTTTTACTACTTTATGTGGATTACCTGAATCAAAAAAGAACATTAATGAATTGCTTAAGTTTTTTGTTTCTCGAATATGCCGAATATTGCCAAAATGTACCGAACACAAATATACCGATCGACTACATAAATACCGAATAAGAACTGTTTCCGTTCAAAGCAAAAACTAAACATAAAAGTTCACGAATTCTAGATTTTTGAGCGAAATTAGATGAAACAAAAAATGGTATATGTGTAAAGTGAAATTCCAAACACATCTAGAGATTTAATACACATTCAAAAATAGAGAAAATCCACGAAATTGAATCAAAAATAGTTTTCGATATATGTATAATCCCTTTTTAATATAAATGAATGAATGTCAGATAATTATTATTGATCCAATGAGGGCTTTATATAGAGCCAATTACAACTTGTTCTTCAAGTAATAAGGATAACTATAAGGAAACTATGATTGACTAAATAGATAGAATATACAAAACAATATATATTAAGTAACTTCCTTAATACGCCCCTGCAAGATGGCGGATCCATCAGTGACGCCCAGCTTGGATCTAAATTTGAGAAATGGGCCTTTGGCAAGTGGTTTGGTCAATGCATCAGCAGGTTGATCAGCCGAGTGAATGTGAAGAACTTTCAATTTGCCTGCGGTAACCCGCTCACGTACAAAGTAATAGTCAAGTGCGACATGCTTCATCCGAGAATGGTAGACAGGATTAGCACACAAATAAGTAGCTCCAGTATTGTCACAAAAAAGTTGTGGAGTGGAAGAAAACGGCACAACAAGAGCTTTATATTCCGCCTCTGTTGATGACCGTGAGACTGATTTCTGTCGAGATGACCGCCAAGAGATAATATTAGAGCCCAGATAAACTAAGTAAGCAGATGTGGAAGCCCACCATCATTTGTGCCACCCCAGTCAGAGTCAGCAAAGGCAAAGTGATGGTCCACTAATGCACAACTTATGTTATATTTAAATTAGACAAGAAGGTAAATAAGCTGGTAAATAACAAGAACAATATCAAGTTCAATTGTAGTACATCAATGCAAGGATAATCATATATATCATTGATTAAACGATGAATACATGGTTGATCTTACACACTTGACTTACAAGAATACAAAAGAACAGAGGTAATTGCTAAGTCTAGACACACTAAAAACTTAAACAATTACAAGTGACACACACTTTCAAGGTGACTAACACACTTGATACAATGCGGCTGTGTTGCTTTATATAGAGGAAGAATTAGGGCAACACAGCCTTCCTTTGATAGAGATAGATGGTGGTTGTCGACATCCCATTGGCTGAGGAGACTTACTGAGTAAGTAAGAAGAATGTAATATGAAGAAAAGATGTATTTTATATCATCAAAGTGAATTACAAGATAAAGCATAAAGCTTTTACAAAGTTAAGACATCTACAGATTTGCAGCCTCTATCTCCCAAACATCTTCCAGCTTGGCAATCCTTAGTACTGGATCTTCTCTTCTTGCTGGCTTCAATAACTCTTCATCTATCTTGCTGATGACTGATCTAGCACTTGACATCTTGGCAAACCTTCTTGTAATGCTAATCAAAAAACCAGCCGACACTTTTTCAATTTCAGCCAACTTGAAGAAGAGTTGATCATTTTGGAAATTTTGGAAGAATATGCCAGCAGGGGACTCCAGTATTCTTCCTTCTTCAAAAATGCTTCTGGGGGGCAATCGAAGGTTCAGTGTGGCATCACCAGCAAGAGAAGGGAGAGCTGCTGGCAAGGTTTGATGCATTTCCTTTCTTTTTCTTGTTTTCTTGCCAGCAGTTATTGAGGTAGCTGCTGGAGCTCCAAGCACTAGCCTCAGCATAGGCAAGTCACACTTGAACTTTGTTTCAAAAACTTTTGCCTTTTCAAAGTACTCCCTCAGCATGTTCTTCAGTTGATCGTAGCTAGGAGCCTTTTTGTCCTTTATTAGCATATACACCTCAGCCCATTCCGAGGCACTTAGTGTAGTTGCCTTGACACCTTCATACCTGACAGGCTTATCAGCACCTTCCCTTAAGATCTTCAGATTTGTCTTTAAGCCCATGTCAGCATGACAGGCTTCTACTACCACTATTCTTTGGGGCCGCCTCCTGTCATTCATATGCTTCAGCCATTTAGCCTTTTCACTATCAAACTTGGCTCTCTTTTCACTCACCTGCTTCTCTACTTCATCATGTTTATGCCTGTAGAGAGCTTCAACACCACCTGATTGTAGAATCATTCTTTGCTCAGCATCCAACTGGTCTTTTTCAAGGAGTGGTAGTTGTCTTATGAATTCCAAGTTTTTCTTTTCATTTTCTTGGTTTTCTATAATTCTATCCAACTCATTGATAGCTTCTTCTTGAGTTTTACCCTCAGCAGTCAAGGCTAAAATGTCAATCATTTGATGTTGATGACCTGCTGGGGATTGGATGGTTAGAGATTCAGCAGAGAATGAGGTGGCAGCAACTTGAGGTTCCTTGAATAATCCAGACTCCGTGAGTTGTTTCCTTTGACTATCGGTCATTGGAGTGATTTCAGCATTTGCCAGATACCGTCTATGAAAGATTCACTGCTGCTGGATGCTTTCTTTGCTGAGAACCTTACAGCAGTTCCAATTTTGCACAGCGATCGTGAGAACCCTCAAATGGCCTGCTGATCCTTTTTGATAACATTTGTATAAGTGCGCAGCTTCGCTTGATCAGCAGCCATAGAGACAGATTTTTCCTTAAGAGTCTCGATGCTGGCAGTGTTTTCGTTCTGCTTGCTGTACCAGCTCTCCAAGATCTTCACCAATCTGTCATCTTCATGATTTTTAAGTTGAAAAGCGAATGTAGCAGCCTTGGTGAGATCATTTAATTGGTGCTCCACCCTGGCCAGCCTGTCAAAAGAGTTAGTGGAGTAAGAGATACCCAACTCTTTGACAGTTTGAGAATCGACAGGCTTGACAGTAGAAGAACATCCAGGAACACTTTGAAAGGAAGAGGGCATGCCAAGGGAGGGCATAGTGTTCACTGGTTGCAAGGGTGGAGTCTGAGGTCTGGCAGAAAAAGTCAGCACCTCAGTTTCTTCAGTATTAGCTGCTGCATTATCATCAGTAGCAGCTTGTTCAACATTTTCATTGATGGCAGCTACATTTTCATCAACAGCAGCAGCCTCTTCATCAACCTCCATATCACTTGCCTCAATTTCATCAGCCTGGTTGGAGGAATCCAGCTGGAATTCATCAGCAACAAACTCTCCCAACTCAAACTTACTTTCATCATCACTAACATCTCCTTCAGCATCACCTTCAAGATTTTCACCACCAGCATATAACCTTTCTTCAAGAGCAAAATTTAGAGGGGTAGGGGAACCGGGTGCCTCAGCTTCAGTGTTTTGTTCCACCAAAGCATCATCGGCCGTAGACTTTGTTGTCTCTAGCATCACCTGTGATATGGCTGCTGACAACGACTCAGAGGGTTGAGAAGAAGAAGAGGGAATAGGTTGTTCGGTGGACTCAACTCTAATAGGCTGGGGTGGCCCTTGAACTTCACCAACCTCGCCTACAGAAGTTTGAGGTGGCTGCTTTCGGTTACCCTTAGCTGCTGATGGGCTGGCTGGGTCTCTATTGTCCGTGGGCAGTGAGGACTTCTTAACCTTAGTAGTTTTGCCCTTTGGTACTCGCTGCTGCTATTTTGGGACAGCAACAGGAGGTGAAGTGGAAGAAGATACAATTGTTTTGGTTTTCTTGGGAGCTTTGGAGGTTGCTGGGGGGATTATCAGCATACCAGCTCCAGCAGGGTTAGGTTTATAGATTTCAGGATATACAGAATAAAGTACCTGCCTCATAGCTGGAGTGAGCACAACATACTTGGAGTCAAATTGCTCAGGGTCGCAAGCAGGAGTTTTATATACAGAGCTCGCCACCCTTGGAGAGAGAAGATAGTGAGCACCTTCAGGAAGATATTCTTCCTTCAGTTTATGCTTGAAGATCAGCGATAGAAATCTTGAAAATGGTACAGAGCTTGACCTGTTCCTTATGGTGACCTTTCCCTTTAGGTCTTCAAAAATGACACTGGCAAAGTCTATATTTCGACCATTTGCCAGTGCATAAATCATCTGTATTTGAGCAGCAGTGGCTTGATCAAATGAGCCACTATTTCCACCAAGGCACTGAATGACATGAGTAAATAGCAACCTCCAGACCCCAGGCAAGAACTTCTTTTGTGGATTGCTATGAACAGGTGTGGGTGGAATTGTGTTAGATCCGTACCCAATGGACAACAACCATTCCTTCCAAACATCTGTTTCTACAAGTCCAACAAATGGTCGTTCTTCAGTCTGATTGGGAAGACGAAGAACTTGTCTCAGTAGATCCACATAGATAGATATAGTACGCGTCCCTTCCATGATGGTACCAGTAATGGTGCTATTTGCAACTTTGTAATCGCATGTCCACCAGAACTCCCTTAGGAGGTGGACAGTTATTTCTTTAGGATCGCTATAAATAGCCCTTCTAACTGGGCAGCCCATTATGAAGTCAAGCATTGAGAAGTAACCTTTGATTTTGATGGGATCTCTTCAGATCCCAGATAGTTATTGGCCTTGATAACCAGCTTCGAGGCTTAGAAAGACACTTGATTAGAAGGATTAATGCCTTCATTATCATAGATTTTGGAGATGAGATAAGAAATATTTTGTTGTTCAGGAGCAGATGAAGAAGCCATTTTAGATGAGAGTGAAGAAGAAAGAAGATTAGAAGATGAATGTTTTAGGGAATATGAAAGATTTGAGAGAATATGAGAGATTTTGGAAGTTTAGAGAAAAAGAAATGAACGTAAAAGAAGGTGAAAAGGAAGAGATTTGCATATATATGGCATGGATATGGGTCCCATGACTACAAAAAGTGAGTCGTCACATGTACTCTTTCATACGTGGCATAAAAATATTATTTTAAAATTATAGGCCAATGTATGTATGTACGTATGAGAGAGTTATGATGTGACTATATGAACCACGATTTCAATTGTACTCAAGTTCATACGGCGCGTACAATGTACAAGTTGTCCATTTGGGAGAAAATCGAGGTAACCGTTTGAGATATATATAATAAAATATTAACAAAATACGTAGTGGAATACACTCAAATAAATTGAGGTATCCACTGAAGAGTTTATTTTATTAAAAAGGAATGGTTACCAAGTTTTAATCAGCACCACAAGGAAAGAAAAAGTGGATGCTGATGGGCATTAAACAATTTTTGGCAAAATGTCAGCCATCAACGGATTTTAGATGTCTTTACCAGCAGCCGTTTGCTGCTGGACTAAATAGGGACTTTTAGCACCCTATTACTTTTATTATGTTTTTTCTCAAAGCATCAGGGATCAACGGATTTTAGATGTCTTTACCAGCAACCGTTTGCTGCTGGACTAGATAGGGACTTTCAGCACCCTATTACTTTTATTATGCTTTTTTCCAAAGCATCAGGGATCAACGGATTTTATGTGTCGTTACCACAGCCGTTTGCTGTGGACTGGATGGAAACTTTTGGCTTTCCATTGCCTTTATTTTGCTTTTCCCCAAAGCAACAGGGATCAGCGAGTAAAAGGAAAAGCTCGCTGATGACTTTGAGTTAAAAAGTCGCTGCTCATCTTCATAAGAGGAGGATGGGCAGCAAAACATGAGTGATCATGTTGCTGAACTTGTAGGATCACCATTTAGCATTCCCAACCTGCTGACGAGATCTTTGAATCGCTTTTCATCTAGTGGTTTAGTGAATATATCAGCGAGTTGATCATCAGTGGGGATGAAGTATATTTCAACATCCCCTTTCATGACATGATCACGAATGAAGTGATACCTTATGTCAATATACTTAGTTTTGGAATGCTGAACAGGATTATGTGTGATAGCAATAGCACTAGTGTTATCACACATGATGGGGATTTTAGAAAAATCTAGGTCATAGTCAGCAAGTTGGTTCTTCATCCAAAGCACTTGTGCACAACAACTTGCTGCTGACACATACTCTGCTTCAGTAGTGGAGATGGAAACTGTATGCTGTTTCTTACTAGACCAACTAGTCAGCCTTCCCCCCAACAGTTGACATCCACCACTGGTACTTTTCCTATCTAACATGCAACCAACATAGTCAGAATCAGAGTATGCAACTAAGTCAAAGTTAGAATCCTTGGGATACTAAAGACCTAGAGAGGAAGTCCCTTTGAGATATTTAAAGATACGCTTGACAGCGAGCAGATGAGACTCCCTGGGTGATGCTTGATACCTTGCATAAAGACAAGTAGCAAACATAATGTCTGGACGACTCGCTGTGAGATACATTAGTGAGCCAATCATCCTACGATAGAAGGTGGGGTTCACATGCTTACCATCAAGGTCAGCATGGAGATTGTTTGGAGGAGACATGGGAGTAGGCTTTGTGGTGATATTAGACATATCAAATTTGGCCAGCATGTCTCGTATATATTTTTCTTGGTTTATAAAGATGCCATCAGTAAGCTGACGAATTTGTAGACCAAGGAAGAAGGTTAACTCACCCATCATACTCATTTCAAAGTGAGAAGACATTAGTGAGCTAAACTTATTGCAAAGTTTCTTGCTGGAGGATCCAAATATGATGTCATCGACAAATATTTGCACATAGAGAACATGAGCACCCTTTCTATAGATAAAGAGGGTGCTGTCTATAGATCCTCGCTGACACTCATGAGAAAGAAGAAATTCAAAAAGAGTGTCATACCAAGCTCTGGGAGCTTGTTTAAGACCATATAATGCTTTATAAAGACGATAGACGTGGTTTGGCTTGGCTAGATCTTCAAAACCAGGTGGCTGCTCCACATAAACTTCTTCTTCAAGTTTTCCATTTAGAAACGCACTCTTGACATCCATTTGATATACAGTGAAGTTTCCATAAGCAGCATGTGCCAGGAATAAGCGTATTGCTTCAAGTCTAGCCACTGGAGCAAAGGTTTCGTCATAGTCGACATCTTCTTCTTGAAGGTAACCTTGAGCTACTAACCTAGCCTTGTTGCGTATAACAACACCATCTTCGTCCATTTTATTCCTATAAACCCATTTAGTTCCAATGGGTTCTTTGCCAGGAGGAAGAGGAACTAAGAACCAGACATGCTGTCTTTGGAATTGTGTTAGTTCTTCTTGCATGGCTGCAACCCACGATGGGTCAACCATGGCCTCTCCAATATTCTTAGGAGTAATCATTGACAAGAAATTAACATATAGACATGTGTTTCTAGTCGCTGATCTAGTCACAATGCCCTGCTGAGGATCACCAATAATTTGGTGAGCAAGATGACTTGAAGTCCATTTAAGTGATGGGACACTTGATGAACCTAGAGTGGCAGCGGAAGACATTTGTATGGGATCAGCAGGAGAAGAATAAGAGGAGAAATCAATGGTAATTGAAGGATCAAGAGGAGTTTGATCAGTGGAGCCATTTGACTGATTTGAGTTATCAATGAAGGGGTCATCACCAGACTCCATGTCTTCAGTGTTAGCTGAAGCATCATGAAACTCATCATTAGCAGAGTCATCAACTTGCACATCATCAGCCAGTGATCTAGGTTTGGCTGATGCAGCATGGATTAGGCTCAAATGACTCAATCGTATAGATATGAGCAGCAACTTGCTCCAGCTCAGGATCTGCTGAACTGTCCTCAGTGAGTTGCTGATCAAAAGGAGACGAGCAAGAAGCATCAACAAATGAGTCAGCATCCTCCGTAGGAGGATTAGTGAACTCGTTGAAGATTTCTTAAGTAGAAGATGGCTGGATATCTTTAAGAGCATATGAGCTTTCATCAAAAGTGACATGAATGGATTCATCCACTTTTTGAAGTCGAGTATTAAATACTCTAAAAGCTTTGCTAATGACAGAGTATCCAACAAAGTAACCATCATCAGCTTTAGGATCAAATTTGCCTAAATGATCCTTACTATTAAGAATAAAGACAGGACAACCAAATACATGGAAGTATTTGATTTGAGTTTCTTTCCTCTTAACACTTCATATGTTGTCTTGTCATGTCTTTTAACAATGAGACATCGATTTTGAGTGTGACAAGCAGTGTTGACTGCTTCAGCCCAAAACCTACTGGGAAGTGAGGACTCACTGAGCATAGTACGTGTTGCCTCTATAAGATTTCTATTTCTCCTTTCAGCAACACCATTTTGCTCAGGAGTTCTAGTGGAAGAGAAGTTTTGTGAGATCCCTTGATCAGCACAAAAAGTTTCAAGAGTGGTTTCTAAACTCAGTGCCATGATCACTTCTGAGTTCTTTGACCCTTATGCTGTTGAGATTTTCCATTTTCTTAATGAATTTGATAATTTCATCAGCAGCATCACTCTTAGAATTGAGAAAAATTGTCCAAGTGTATCGTGAATATTCATCCACAATTACTAAAGTGTATCTGCTACCCTTTAGACTTTGGACATTTACTGGTCCAAAAAGGTCCATGTGAAGAAGGTGAAAGCAACCCTTAACAGAATTAGCTTGTTTTGTTTTGAAAATAGCTCTATGGCATTTGCCTTTTTCACAAGCACCACAAAGTCTATCTTTTTCAAAGGACGGAGGAGAAAGGCCACGAACAAGGTTCTTTTTGGCCAGTGAGTTTATGGTTTTGAAGTTCACATGCGACATACGTTTGTGCCATAACCAATTTAACTCGGATGCTGACTTAGCAAAGAAACAAGTCTCACTATCAGTCTTGATGGGAGTGAAGTCTACAAGATATACATCTCTTTTTCTTGGTGCAACCAAGACGACTTCCTTGTTGATGTTTACTACAGTGCCTTGATGTTTATCAAGGATTACCTTGTAGTCAGCATCACATAGTTGACTTATGCTGATGAGATTATGCTTTAATCCATTTACATAAGCAACTTTTGAGAATTTTATGAGGCCATTAGAAAAAAGACCATACCCTTCAGTCTGTCAAGTGGAGTTATCACCAAACACCACTGTAGGACCAGGTGCCTCTGTATAGTTATCCAGCAGGGACTTAGAGCCAGTCATGTGTTTTGAACAACCGCTATCCAAATACCACACTCCTTTTCCTAGCGAGCCCTGCATGGATGAAAAGAAAGGATTTAGGGTTCACTTTGTTCATCCATTGCCATGTCAGCAGGATTAACTAAAGGTACTTCAGAGGAGGATATTGGCTCTTCAGAGAGAGCCTCCTCAAGAGTAGTGTGATTTCCCACAGAGACAAGACCAAAGGTGTTATCTTCATTGGAGGGCATTATGCTGGTTTCATTACTATGAAGATATGCATAGCTGCTCACTACATCAGGAGCACTATACTCGACCAGCATTGAAGGTTGCCCCCAAGCATTTGAAATAACCCTCTGAGAATGGGGAATTTCAAAGCGTTGAGCTGCAAAGTATTCAGCAATGCTTGCATTTGTGACAGAGGAGGTGTCACTGATAACTGGTTCAGTAGAGAGGTTCTCACTGATCCGTGTAGAGGAAGAAGATGTTTCAGTAGCTGCAGAGATGTTTGGTTGAAATACAACCGCTGGAGCATCTCTTGGGCTGAATAAAACACATTCAGAGGCAACATGTCCTCTGCTGCTACAAAGATAGCATTTTTTGTCAGAGGGGTTGCCTTGATTCTGAATGAGAAAGTCCCTCAGCTGAGAGGAAAGATCATTTACTCGCTAAGTAAGTTCATTTATTTGAGGGGTAGAGGAAGAGGAAGCCTTGCTCTTTTGCTTAGACTTGGATTTATTCCTTTGTCTAAGTTTAGGAGGGGGCAATTGAGGAACAGGACCAAGGATGGATTCACCATGATGATTTTGAGGATTTTGATGTCCTCTAATCATGGTCCATGCTTGCTTTCCAGCAGGATAGGAAGAAGAGGAACCCTGTTGAGACTGATTCACATGGTTAGGAGTTGTGGATCTGACTTGACGTTTTGGAGTAACTGACCTCATTTTCCTATGAGGTAGGTACTCCCTGTTAGACACTGAGGATTGACTGTGCTAAGAAGGCACTTATCCTCTTTGTGGAGTAGTAGGTCTCATTTGCTGATGTGGCAAATGTCCCCGCTGAGGAGTTATAGGCCTTACCTGCTGATGTGGAAAGTGTCCTCGCTGAGGAGTTATAGGCCTATTTTGAGAAGGCAGTCTTCCTCTTTTAGGAGTAATATGCCTTAGATTTGATTTTGAAGGCATAGATTGAGATGCTGTATTAGTTTGAGTATCAACAGGTACAGCCTTTGTGGGAAGTACTTGCTGATGTCTTGCATCAGCGAACCTAACCCGTCTGTTCATTAGATGATCATGTTCAGACATGGGATTAGCCTGGATAGGTTCCAGCTGAGAGAAGGATTGAGCACTAGAGTGTTGCTGAACGACCTGAATAACCCGCTGAGGAGTACCATAGTCATAGGGAGCAGCAATAGAGCTTCTTTTAAAGGGCTCAGCACCTTTTGCAGATAGACGCTGAGGAGCAATGGGTACATACCCATCACTTGAAATATCCCCTTTAAAGGTTCTGGGTGGAGAATGTTGTATTCTCTCTTCATGTGGCATCATGCCAATAAAGGGAAGATGAGAGAACATGTCAAAAGTACTGGTTGAGGAACTGGTACTTTTAACAGTTGAGGTAGAGGGCACACTGGTGGACGCTGTAGCCTTAGAATCCATCTCAGCATGGTTGTCATTTTGTCCCTTGACAAAATACCACTTTTTCATCTCTTCTTGAGAGATGGAAGATGAACATGGTGGAGGAATAGAGATTTCAGGCTTTACATTATCATTGAAAGAGGCAGCGATAGAGGCAGCAGCATCAAAATTGCCACCAATCACTGCTTGTACTTGAGCAGGGACTTGCTCGCTCAAGCATTGATGATGAAATTTGGAAGCCTTTGACCAGGAGGTCACAATCTTCTTTAGATTAGAAACTTCAACCTTGAGAGTTTCATTCTCAAGCTGGAGTTTCTGAGTCATCAACTCATGAGATTGAAGTTCAACATGAACATTTTTCAATTTCACAAGTTTTTTAGATTTTTCACTTAACTCTACTCCAGCAGAGTTAAGTTTAGATTGAAGTTCAGCACGTAGACTTTCTATGAACTGAAGATCACAAGACAAAGACTCAATAATTTTGGTATTGTCTTGATTAGAAGAGGAAGAAAGAAGAGAGTGTACCTTTTTAACAGTGACGTTTACCCACTGACTAGAGGAGACTTGATCCTTTGTCAGAGCATCATTGTCAGCAAGTGCCATGAGGCACATGGCATCAACATAATCGTCGTCATTAGACTCATCTGAGTCAGCCCAATCATGTTCTTCAGCAATTAGACCTTTTGCTGGAACTTTGGCATCCTCTGTTTCAGCCACCTTAGCCTTTAGCTGATAGTATTTGTTCCTATATTCATCAGCAGATTTAGAAGGATTAGTTTTGGGAGCAGCAGGATTGGGAATAGAGACTCTGCACTCCTTCTGGTAGTGGCCTTTTCTGCCACACCTCCAGCACTCTTCCTGTGATTTATCAACAGGAGGTTTGAGGGGAGCAACCGTTTTGCGATTGTTCCACCTTCTGGAGTATCTTCTACCAGCAACAAGGGCAAAGCCCATGAAGTCATTGAACAAATCTTGTTTGTCTTCATCATCCAGCTCATCAATGAAGGTTTGAATAGGTGCTGGAAGATTTGAAGTACTGGCACCATCATAGAGATCGATGGGCTCAGTAGAAACAAGAGCGATAGGGTCAAAAATAGGATGGGAGGAGATGCTGACAGAGGAAGATGAAGAAGAAGGGTCAGCATGTCTTTTGGCATCAGCAGAGGCTCGAATATTTTGAGCCAATGCTCTCTCTTCAAATTGAAGAGTGCCAAAAAGTTCTTCAAGATCAAAATCTTGGATTTTCTTTGTTGTACGAAGAGTTTGTCTTAAGTTTTTCCACTTAAGAGGAAGAGAGTCGATGAATTTATGACATACTTCAAAGTTATCATGAGTAATGCCAACATTTGTCATATCATTGAGCAACCCTTTAAAGCGAGTATAGGTGCTCTCAAGACTTTCATCAGAAAGAGAGAAGAAGTTTTCATAAGCTCTTTTCAAATCAATTTTCTTGATTTTGATGAGGTCAGCAGATCCTTCATAGGTGCTGACAAATCTGTCCCATACTTCCTTTGAAGAGGGATACTTGATGACTAGCTTCATGATTTCAGTAGGAAGAGTAACGATAATCATGTTTTTCAATCTAGCACCAAGATTTACCAGCTTTCTTTCTTCATCTGTCCATTGAACCTCTGGTTTAACCAGGTCAGTGACTATTTTAGGAGCTTCAGGTGTAGCTCCTGGAGTCCTTTGGACATACATCGGTACGTATGGACCCTCAGTTAATATGGTCATTAAATAGGGTTCCACACCAGAGATGTGAAGAAACATCCTCTCCTTCTAAGACCAAAAATCTTTGGGCTCGAACTTAGGAGGTTTCGACACATAGCCAAAGTTACGTGTGTTCACTAGGCTGGGAACAGAAGACATGTTCTTGTTTTAGAAAGAGAGGGTTTCAAGAAAAATTAAAGAACAGAAGTTTTAAATGTAAACACAAGGAGGCAAATAGATCTTGTTCCAATGATTTAGGAACGGTGGCTCTGATACCACTTGATGGTCCACTAATGCACAACTTATGTTATATTTAAATTAGACAAGAAGGTAAATAAGCAGGTAAATAACAAGAACAATATCAAGTTCAATTGTAGTACATCAATGCAAGGATAATCATATGTATCATTGATTAAACGATGAATACATAGTTGATCTTACACACTTGACTTACAAGAATACAAAAGAACAGAGGTAATTGCTAAGTCTAGACACACTAAAAACTTAAACAATTACAAGTGACACACACTTTCAAGGTGACTAACACACTTGATACAATGCGGCTGTGTTGCTTTATATAGAGGAAGAATTAGGGCAACACAACCTTCCTTTGATAGAGATAGATGGTGGTTGTCGACATCCCATTGGCTCATGGTACTTGAATCATGTGCCCTTGTCTTCTATACCAAATCGGGTATGAGAGAGAAAACTGTTGCTTTGGTCCCAACATGTACCTTTGCCATTCAAGGCAAATTACAGTTGGTTAACCACCATGTGACTTCTTGTCTTCATTTGGTTTGAATACTTCCCGCCATGACAAACATTTGGTCAGCATGCAACCCGCTGAAGAGAGTCACCGGACTTGCTGAAGACTTGTTGACTATACATATCAGCGAGTAAGTCTTGTCAGCGAATCCAAGACTCAACACAAAGAGGGACATAGACGAACCACGATTGAGAAATAGTCCATGGTAAATGGTACCTTTAAGGTAGCATAGAACTCTCTTTAAAGATTGAAGGTGTTTTTCAGAAGGTGAATGCATGAATTGTGACAACCGATTCATAGCAAAGGAGATATCTGGACGAGTGAATGCAAGATATTCAAGTGAACCAACGATCTTGCGATAGGAAGTGATGTCAGCTGATGGAGAACCATCAGACATGGATAACACGTCAGAGGATCCAAGTGGAGTGGTAACATCCTTAGCACCAACCATGTTAACATCACGAAGAAGATCAGCAATGTGTCGATGCTGAGACAAAAAAATTCCAGAGGAAGTCGGAATTACTTCAATGCCAAGAAAATGATGAAGCATGCCAAGGTCTTTGACAGAGAAACGAGTAGCAAGGGTTTTGACAAAACTTTCAACAAAGATAGAATCATTTCCAGTCACAAGTATGTCATCAACATATACAAGGAAGTAGATGAGCTTAGAATCACAATTATATATGAAAAGTGAGGCATCCGAACGAGATTTGATGAAACCAAACCCAATGAGAAAAGAAGCAAGTTCGAGATACCAAGCACGAGGTGCCTGTTTCAATCCGTAAATGGATTTACGCAGACGACAGACTTGAGTAGGAAATTGTTTATTGATGTAGCCTGGTGGTTGTTGCATGTATACCTCTTCATGGAGAGTACCATGCAAGAAGGCGTTATTAACATCAAGTTGCCGAAGAGACCAGTTGTGAGAAAGGGTGATAGCAAGAACCAGGCGTATGGTGGTAGGCTTGGTAACCGGACTAAAAGTGTCAAAGTAGTCCTTCCTGTATTGTTGATGAAAACCTTTCGCAACCAAACGAGCTTTGTATTTGTCAATGGATCCATCTGGTTTGCGTTTGATTCTAAAAATCCACTTGCAACCAATAGGGGTATGAGAGGAGGGAGATGTAAGTTCCCAAGTGCCATTAGCAATAAGGGCATTATATTCAGTGTCCATGGCTTGACGTCAAAGAGGATCTTGAACAGCTTGTTTTACTGTCCGTGGCTCAAGTGAAGGTGGGATTGGATGAATGGTGGTTGTGTTAACAAATGATTGATTGAAATATCGTGGATTAGGTTTAAGAATGCGAGAAGTAGCATCTGGCCAGTACCGGTAGATACAGCGTCCGTGTTAGAGGGAGGGACAAGGTCGTTGGAAGCAGAATTTGATGAGCCAAAGGTAGGGGCATCTGGTGGATTTGATGAGCTAGAGATAGGAGCATCCGGTGGATTTACTGGTGTGGAGTCATTGGAGGTTGTTGATTGAGTGGGCATGGGTGGATTTGAGGAAACGGTAGGAAAATGGACGATAGGGATAGGTATTGGGCTGGATGTAGTAGATGGTTGTGGCGAGATTGGAAGTAACGGAAGATGAGTAGGAAGACGGCTAGGATTTGAGTTTCGGAATGGAAATTTATGTTCAATAAACTGAACATGGCGAGAGTGATACAAGCGGTTGGTGATGGGATCAAGGCATTTATATGCTGCCTTAGAGTTGGAGTAGCCGAGAAAGACACAGGTAACAGATCGAGGTGCGAGTTTAGAGGAAGCATATGGTTTAAGCCATGGGTAACACTCACACCCAAATGGTTTGAACTTGGAATATGATGGGGCAGTGCCATAAAGAGCCTGAAAGGGAGAGTTGGAGCTGAGAACAGGGGTGGGTAAACGGTTGATGAGATAAATAGCCGTTTGAAAGGCATGGGGCCAGAAGTGAGTAGGAAGACCAGAATAATGCAAGAGAGCAAGACCGGTTTCAACTACATGACGATGACGGCATTCAGCTGTTCCATTTTGTTCAAGAGTGTGAGGAGGGGTGGTGAAGTGAGAAATACCAAGAGATTGGAGTAAAGGTTTAAGTGCAATGTATTCACCTCCATTGTCAGAAAAGAGGGAGACAAGAGGATGTTGAAAATATTTTTCCACTAGAGCTTTAAACTGTGGAAATAAGATGGACACATCAGATTTTCTTTTAAGAGGGTAGAGCCATACAAACATGGTATGAAAGTCAACAAAGATAACATAATAGGAGAAACCATCTATGGATTTAGTAGTTGGTCCCCACACATCAGTGTATACAAGTTGTAGAGGTTTAGTTGTATGAAATGAAGTATGATGAAAAGGAAACTTATGACTTTTATTCAATGAGCAATAAGTACAATGAAAAGTAGAAGCTTGAACATTTATTTTAAGACCTAATTTACGAACAATGGAACTTAAAATAGAAACAGACGGATGCCCTAACTTATGATGAAGCTCTAGAGGTGACTTGAGCTTGAGGTGAACGAGGAATGGTGTAGACATCATTTTGGTTGAATCCTTGCATTAAAGGCGCCCCCGTACGAAGATCCTTAACAAGAAAGTGAAAAGGAAATAATTCAACAGAGACTGAGTTAGTACGACAGAATTTAGCAACAGAGATAAGATGACGTTTTAAATAAGGAGAACATAAGACAGATTCGAGGGTAAAAGGTCTTAAAGAGTTGGACAAAGTAGTTGTGCCAGAACGAGTAATTTGGAGAGTAGTACCATTACCAAGGACGATTTCGTCCGGGCCGCCATAATCACTTAGCTGATGAAGACCCGAACTATCCGGTGAGAAGTGATTTGAAGCGGCGGAATCCTTTAGCCACGATGGTGTAGGTTGCTGGCTTTGATGTGTGGTGTTATTTGCTACCGAATTGGCATTCATGATTTGATTATCTCGAGGAAAGCGAGCAAGAGTCCTGCAATCCCTTGTGTTATGTCCTGCAAAACGACAATAGTTACAATATAATGAGGGTCGATTGGCTCGAGCATTGTTGTTGTTTTGTGTTGGCTGATTCTGATAGTTGTTGAATGGGCGTTGCTGACGAATATTCGACTGCCATTGCTGCGATTGTTGCTAGAGTTGCTGAAGTTCCTGGTAGAGTTATTGTTTTGGTATTGATTATTGTTCCTATTGGTAGTGTAGTGGTAAGTTGAGGAACAGTAGTTACGGGTTCGGATGGTTTGAGTGATCGTTTAACCTCAAGAAGAACATCAAATAATTCAGGAAAAGTAATGGTGGTTTCTCTAGCTTTGAGGGCAGCGGTGGTGGCTTTATAGTCATCACCTAGTTGATTCAGAATATGGACCAGGAGGTCTTCATCTTGAACCGAACTTTGGGCGAGTGCGAGGTCATCTAAAATCGACCTCATGTCAAGGAGGTAATCAGTGATGTTACGTGTACTGCAGGGGTTATTGGACAACTTTGATTTGAGTGAAATAATTCTGGATCGAGAAGAGCTAGCATAGCTTGCGGTTAACCGTGTCCAAGCTTGTTGTGATGTTTCAGCAGATGAAACAATGGGCTGAATTTTATCGTCACAGCTTCCGAGCAAGGCACTGAGTAACATCTGATCTTGGCGATACCATTGGATATATGCTGGATTGGGATTTGAATGGGTTGTAGTTTTGTCTTTCTCTCTTGTTGTCGTGGTAATAAACTGCGGTGGAACAAGATGGGTGCCGTCAAGAAACTTGTATAAGTCAAGACCAATAAGTGTAGAAACAACTTGTTTCCGCCATACCGGGAAGTTTGTTGCTGTCAATTTGATCGGAAAGTGTGAGGTAGCTTTGAGTTTGAGAATTGTTGGTGAATTAGATGATTCTGTCATAATGATCGAAACAAAAAAAAAAAAAAACAAAGGTGCTGCTTTTGTGATACAATTGTAAGGAATAAAATAATAATTCCTTATGCTTTGACTACAATATAGTATGTTGATAATTAAAAAATTGAAGTGATCGACCACTTTTGTTTGTGATAATAAATTTGATTGAAATTGGACGGTGATTTTTAGGGGTGGTTTAGATGATTGCTCGGTAGAGCAATTTTGGCTCGTGATACCATATAGACGAATGAATGTCGATAATTATTATTGATCCAAGTAATAAGGATAACTATAAGACTAAGAGGAGTGGTGTCGGGGGAAGGAGGGGGCGACTTGTGCCATGTGGCATGGAGGATAAAAAGAGTTGTCCCTCAAAAAGGGTGGAAATGGGTGGGTTTTTAAGTAAGGGGCGACTTGTGCCACGTGACACTTTCAATGATTGGTTTTAATGATTGATTTTTTTTTGTTTTAATTTTTTATGATTTTCATATTATTTTAAAAATAACAAAATTTCTATAAATAGTAAAATAAAATACTAACCATTAAAATTAAAATCCAACACATACAAACTAAAACATAAAAACCACACATCAAACACATAAAAAAAAAATTTATTCGATACACAAACACAAAAAAATAACTAATAACTAATCATCATCGCTAAAGTAGTCATCGACTTCCAGTGGCACGTATAGTGGATGATTTCCCCTCTTGTTTTCCCAAAGATGATCTACCAGATCCGCTAAGAGCATGTTGTGGGTTTGGCTATTTCGTACGGCTTGTGAATTCGCGATCTGTTGCTCCATTGGAGTTTTTTGTTCCCAATACGTCGGGTCTAGTGTCGGGTCTTCATATTGAAGTCTTGACAAAAAGCTTTATCTTCATCCTCCAATATCATATTGTGTAGAGTGATACACGCGTATATCACGTCATGCATCCTCTGCTTGTCCCAAAACCGTGAGGGAAAACTAACAACTTTCCAACGCTTTTTAAGAACCCCGAATGCTCTCTCGATATCCTTTCGCGCCGATTCTTGTTTTTTCTTAAAGTATTTTCTCTTTTCATCAATCGGGTCAGTAAAAGTCTTCACAAAAGTGGAATACTCAGGGTAGATGCCATCTGTCAAGTAGTATCCGGCTTAGTAGTAGTTGTTTGCATAAAAACCCGCTGTAAATTAAACAAAAGCTAATATTAGTTAACAAAAGCATATATAATATATTACTACATATAATATACTTAAACGTTAAGTACGTAATTAACCTGTAGGTGCCAAGCCAGATATAATTTCTTCCAAGACTGGGGACGCCTCAAACACGTTGATGTCATTGTTGGACCCCTGCTGACCAAAATATGCATTCCAAATCCACAAGTCAGTAGACGCAACCGCCTGAAGCATCAATGATGGTCTACCAACATCCCCTCTCGTGTGCGAACCGCGCTATGCGGTTGGACACATCTCCCATGGCCAGTGCATGTAATCAATACTACCGATCATACCAGGGAAACCATGAAGCTGCTCATGCACATCGTATATTCGTTCAAGATCCATAGATGTAGGTCTCCGTAGGTATGTCGATCCATACATTTCATTTATACCTATTTAAATTATTTATAAATACGTAAATGAATTAGTATAACTAAATATTATGTACGTAACTATATAATATGTACGTAACTATTTAATATATAACTAAATATTATGTACATAACTATATAATATATTACTAAATATTATGTACGTAACTATATAATATGTACGTAACTATATAAAATGTAAAATTAATATAAAATGTACGTAACTAAATAATATATAACTATATATAAAATGTACCTTTACAAAAATATATCAGCAACTCCCGGGAAGTCCTAGCCGACATCTCCAAATGCTCGTCAAACAAGTCGACGCTACACCCATATGCTAATTGACGAAGCGCGGAGGTACTCTTGTGTATCGGCATGAAACCCAGCTTCCCACGAACATCCATTCTTTGTTGAAAATATGGATACCTTTCTTCCAAGTCATTTGTAATTCTCAAAAATAGCCGCTTGCTCATACGATAGCGCCGTCTAAAATCCCTCGCGCCAAATACGGGTCGCTCAGCAAAGTAAAGGCAGACCAATCGCGCGTATGCCTCCTCACGTCGACGTTCCAGAACCGTTCTTCTTCTAGGAGAAAGTTGGTCTTCCTCGTCCTCCTCGTCTTCCGCGGCTTGAATCATAGTAGTAACCGTCAAAGCAACGGTACTAAGAATAGCGTCGTCGAGATCGATTGAATCATCGGATGAAGAGGGTGATGGAGGATCCATATCCGTAGTATATGTATATATCTATGTAAAAATGGAAGAAGATTTATGTGTGTGATGGTGTATTATATTTGTATATATGTATATGTAAAGGGTGTAGAAGATGAAGTTATTTATAGGAGGTGGAAGAAGAAAAAAAGAAAAAAAAAGAGCCGTTAATGGCATGGGAAAGAGGAAAAGGCATTGATTTTCGGAATGGTCAAAGAGGAGTCGGGCGAGGTGGGTGAGTCGGGCAAAAGAGAAGTCGGTGGATGGGGGTGGTGTGGGGGGCGACGTCGGGCGGAAAGAGGCGAGGGTTGGCCGAAAAGTATGCCACTCCGTTTAGTCTAAGGTAACTTTGATTGACTAAATAAATAGAATATACAAAACAATATATATTAAGTAACTTCCTTAATATTTAATATTTAATACCAATAGTTAAGAATTATTTATGTCAAATGAACTTATTAATTAATGATCACCAATGATTGGAAATGATCTAGTTTAATTTATGTAAAGTTATATCAGGTATTTTGTATACTTGAGCGAGAAAGAGGTTAGATATACAATATAGTGTGCGAAATAGATTACTACATAATGATGTTTCACATTAAGTTTTTAAGTTACAAATTACAATCACGTACATTACATATATGAGTATTAAAACTCTCTTATTGATTATTATTAGGAAATGACTAAAGTAATGTTCTAAATATAATCACTAAACATAGATATTTATCTCAACATTTGCTCGACCCTCCTCCACGACCACCACCCTCTCATCCACGTCCTCCCCTTCGCCCTCCGCCAGATCCGGCTCTAGATCCAGCTGAAGAAGCAGCAGAGGATCCGGCTTCCGAGCCACCTCCTCCAGACCCAGAACTCGAACTAGAACTAGAGCTCGAGGAGCTAGAGGACGAGCTAGACCCAGAGCCAGAGCCAGCACCCGCACCTGCACCCGACCCTGAACCACCACCTCCCAACCCGATACCAATTCCAGCACCTATACCTACACCTATCCCCCCCAAATCCAACCCTAAGTCCTTTCTTGCCACATGACTTTCGGTCACCATGACCAAAGTGAAAAGTAGAAGCAAATTGACCAAACTAAGTGCCTTCAAGTTCGCCATACTTAAAAAACCAAATGAAGATTTGCTTACCCGCGTATAATGTACCTATAGATTGGCCAATGTATAAATCTCAAATATGTGTTGTCTAGCTTGTTATTTGTGATGCCAAATGGAAGATATATATGTATTTATAGGTGGTTTTTGGTGGGTTGGTGAAATATTAAGCAAGAGTAAGTGGTGGACACATGGATTTGGGATTAACATGCTTTTAGTTAAATGATGGTGAAGGACATAGTTTCGACCCCACTCTTGATGAATTTTGATCGAGGTCCATTTTCGTTATAATTAAATCGTCAAAACCACCACCCCGCACTAATTCGATAAAGATAAGTTTCATATTGACTTTGGTGATATATACTCGCACTGATTTGCAATTTTTTAATTTGTGGTTTTTAGCTACAAAAACAAAGTGAAATTGAAGTGTGAGGGAAGCAAAGACTCGTGGCTAGGAAATGATGTGGCATGAAAGTGGAGATCTCATCAATTTCTTCATTGTTGCCCACCCCACAATCTTCAACTTATCAAAAGATATAGAACACTTCGTTTATTTACTTATTCATTAATTTATATCAATAATGTTTTAAAGATTGGCTAATACCAATTGAATTGATACCTAGTTGATCGGTCGGTTTAATCATATGCAATTTTTTAGTATAAAATTACCATTATAATTCTTTATTTATTAGTATAAACACTTAAACTGACCAATGTTCTGCATTTTCATAGTTAATTAATAATAACTCATGTCCCTTGCTTTTAATATTTCTATTGTTAATTATATTTAATATATATCATAATTGCTCACTTGTTTGTGAAGTATAAACTTACTATATATTTTCGTTGAATTGTAACATTTTTATTTTTTTTTGGTTTTTCATTAAATTTTAAATGTCAGCAACATTTGTATGTAAATGCAAGTTGACTAGTCAACCCAATTTAATCGGTGAGTTTAACTAATGCCGGACACCAAGCTTGTTCAAATAAGATATATAGCCGGTTTTTAAAATATATATTGTCACTACTATTTGAATTCAAAAAAGTGATGTATCACATCTCTATAGGTCGTTTGTGCAACTAGTAAACCATTTTGCCCGATTGCATCAATTTTGGCTTGAGTCATGTGTATGTTTTCTACGCATGGCTTGTCCTTTTACAGATGAAGCCGTCTTCAAATTATAGTTGTTATATTACGTGTCAATACATCATCACATTTTGTTTTCTATAGTGTTTCTAGGAAAAAATGATTCCTACACGAGACTAAGCAAGAAAGTGGATTACAATTTGGGTATAGTTGCTTTTGTTCTACTGATCGATATATTATAATTTTCTGAATATCAATAAAATCTTTATAGATTTATATATTGACGTCTTCTAATAATTTAATTTTTTACACCTATTTAATTTACAAATAAACAAGACTTGGATCAAGTTGTGAACATTTATTGTATTTGAGATGGAGGCTAAGTTATCTGAAAAGTGATGTGTTTGAGATGAAGGTTTTATGTGAAAAGTGTTTGTAAAATGTATATAGTTATTGTGGTTTTGTGATAAATGGGGGTTTAAATAAGAAAAAAAAGGGGTTTCTTTTTGTCCGTTGTAAGTGGGGATCACTTTCTAGCCGTTGAACGGTCGATTTCTCTCAACCCTCCCCTACCTGCGCATGGCTTGAACCAGGCCAAACCCAGCACTCTTACAGCCTATATGATCGGCAACGGTGTTTTTGGCTTGGTTGACCCAACCTTCTGTCAGCCTGTGCTCCACTCCGTGAGTCCTTACACCTTTCAAAAGCATTTACGTCTTATCATTTAAGACGTAAATGCTTTAACCTTCTGTCAACCCTCCCTTTTTTACTTTTAAGTAAAACCGGAAGCAACTTTCACTCTATATTTCCAAGTAAGATCAGTAAAAGTATTTACGTCTTATAACTTTACAATACATCGTATAGTCGGTTAAAGATATATTGAAAGTTACTTTATTTTTACTTTACGTTGTAACTATTCGATGAAAGGCATTATTAAAATTTATACATTTGTACATATCAAAAGTTATAATTTGGTTTAAGAAACACCACCTTAATTTCTAGCTGGTTGCACCATCAATATAACTTTACAATTCATGAATCCAATTAAGATGAAGCAGTTTTGATAGTATCCGAATTGGTGATGCTCGTTTTTTTTCTTATTAGAAAGTTTACTCACTTTACCAAAGGACCTAAATTCCCATTTAGAAGCGAAAGTACTTCAACTTTTTACAACAGTTTGACAAGTATGTAACGATTGTTTTTATATACCATAATTTTTTAAAAGTATATTGACATTTTAAAGTCACACAATTCTCTAATACTCATATTAAAAATATGAAAAGAAAACCTCCAAAACAATTACAGTAAATATGATAATCCTCTACCATCGCTTAAAACAATATCACACGTACTATTTTGCCGAAAATTCAAGTCAACTAAACGTTGGCTTTAATCAAAAGTTTATGAATTGATCAACAGTAGTATTAAATAATCGAAAAGAATAATCATAAATGCAACACAAATAAACACATCATTACAACTGCATGACGATAAATCATAATCATATATAATACATAAACATAACCAAACACTTTTCATTGAAAACTAAGAATGACATAATTTACGAAGTACTATAGTTATGCCTTCAACATGCATGCAATGCATAACTTATTCATAGATATTTAAGTAAGAAAATTGCAGAATTGCTTATTTACGATCTCCACCGTCACCACCTCCGCCTCCATGTCCAGATCCATATCCACTACCTTCACCCGAACCTTCACCAGAGCCGTTTCCACGTCCACCACCTCCTCCTCCACCACCGCCGCCGCCACCACCTCCACCACCCCCGCCTCCTTTGCCTCGACTTCCTGAACTAGATCCAGCATGAGATCCAGCTGACGAACCAGCTTCTGATCCTGCTCCACCTCCTCCTCCTCCAGAGCTCGAGCTAGAACTCGAACTGGAAGAGCTAGAGGAGGAACTGGATCCACTAGAGCCAGCTCCCGCACCGGACCCTGAACCACTTCCACCGAGTCCAATCCCAATTCCCGTACCTATACCTATACCAACCCCACCCAAATCCAAACCCAAGTCCTTTCTTGCTACTCGACTTTCGGATATGATGACCAAAGTTGAAAGTGTAACCAAAATAGCTAGAGAGAGTGCTTTAGTTTTCACCATATTTGAAGACAAACGAAATCCTTAACTGGCAAGACAATTAGGTTAGCTATAGCTTATTGCTTGTTTATTTATCCGAGAGACGTTGGTCTATTTATAGGACGTTGTAGGGGTTGGGTTAATAACTAATTAAACATAACATAGTGTAGTGGTGGACACGCATGGATTCATGATTAACATTATTGTATTATTGGTATTTCGGTGTGTTGAAACGTGGTGAATGAAAATTTTAATATATCATCTTAATTTGTCCCCACCATTGTCGAATTAAGCATTCTGCCATAAACACATCCCAATTCGATATAACACTTATACACCTATTTTACAGAAAGTATACACTTATACTTCCCGTGCGGTACTTTCACTTTTATGGTTAAAAGTGAGTATATTTACGTATACTATAAAAATACCCGCGCAATACGGCGATGTGTGGCAGCGTGGCGGAGGTGGCAGTTGTAAATTGTAGTGAAAACGGTGGCGAGTAAGATAGATAACGGATGTAAAATAAGTAATTTGATTTAAAGAGTTAATTAAGGTAATTTGGTAGCTAAAAGATGTATGTCATAAATGTTTTAAGAGATTAAGAGATTCCAAAAATAGAATACCTAAGGGATTATTGATAAGTATATTGTCATATCATAAATAGTGTTTATATCGACCAATGTGTATTATCTTGAGTCAAGGATTCGCTGACCAGACTTGGTCGCTGACATGTGTCGGCAGTAGCGAGTCCACTGACTTTTCTTCAGCGGATGGTTTCTCTCTAAATTGTAAGTCAATGCGGGAAGAATTCAAATAAGAAGAAGACAATAGTCACATGCTAATTTCTTCCAACTGTATTTTACTTTGTAAGGTAAAATATGTAGGTGGACCAAAGGAAGGGTTTTTTATCTCATACTCGATTTGGTAAAGAAGACAAAGACTCCTGGATTCAAGTACTAATATCCAATTAGATCTCGACAACCACCATCAATCACTATCAAGACAAGGTTGTGTTACCCTAACTCCTCCCCAATATTAGGCAACACAACCGCAACACAATGCTTTGTGTTTTATCACCACAAGTGTGCTTTCTTATTCTTTCTTTCTTGTAATTGTATAAGTTTTAGTGGGTCAAAACTTAACAATTTGTATGTTCTTTTTTTCTTGTAAGTCAAGTTCTAATATCGACCCTGTATTCACTATTTAATCAATGATACATATGATTAAACTTGCATAAACTCTTGTAATAGAACTTCGCATTTGTTATTGTTCTTTATTTTTTGTTCTTTACTTTTTTTTATCTAAATTAATTAATATAAGTATTGTAAATCATGGACTGTCAAGTGGTATCAGAGACATTTTTCTAATCTATGGAAACAAGATCTGTTTGCATACTTGTATTCATCTGAATATATGTATTTTTCTTTTCTTCTTTCTTCCTTTAAAAAACTTTTCTTAAAACAAAGATATGTCTAACGTTCCTACTTTTGTAAACAAACGTGACTTTGGTTTTGTGTCAATTCCTCCAAGATTTGAGTCTGATGACTTTGGATCTTGTAAGAAAAGGATATTATTAAACATAGTGGGAGTAGAACCATATCTTATGACCATATTGACCCAAGGTCCATATGTGTACCCACCTTGGTTCGTAGAACACCAAGAGCTACTGCTGATGATCTTGAGATAGTGATAATATGATTGTCACCACTCTTTCTACTGACATCATGAAGCTGATCATTAAATATCTCACCTCTAACCAGGTATGGGATAGATTGTGTAGCATGTATGAAGGTTCTGCTATACTATTGCTACCAAAAGAATTGACCTCAAATGTGCTTATGAAAATTCCTCCAAGTATAGGATAGATTGTGTAGCATGTATAAGTTTTAATCCTTACCTTTTGATGGAATCTTTCAAAAGGATTTGATTTCCTTACAAATCAACAATGCAAACTCTATTAATCTTTGATTATTCTACTTTGATATTGAATAGGTATTCCAAATCCGAAATCCCTAATCTTTGTTTATTGTTTGAGACTTTGTATAATCAACAATACAAACTCTACTAAATCTTTGAAAACCCTAACTCTTATTGATTGTAATTTTATGATTTTTGTGATATTAAATTTTGATTTATGAGTTTGATAATAAGAAAAGCTATAGTAACATTAGGTTTATTCTTTAAGATAACTTCATATATGACGAATTTGACTGCCACGCAGGAGTATTTTGAAGATGATAACATCTAGATTAAGATGTTTTAGTCAAAGACAACATAAGTTGACTCATTTTGAAGCTATAAAGCTTATGTGCAAATATTTAGTAATGGAAATTTGTTAATATTTTTTTCGCTGTTGTTTTGGCTGTTGTTAATTACCTATTTTGTCACTAAAATGTTTTTTTGTTACAATTTCATAGCTGCTTTTGAGATAGTTTAAGTAATGTTTTGCTTACTAAATATGTAGTCCTTTTCAATGATCTTGTTTTGTTGTTAACTAAAGTGTTGTTTTGATGCAGATTTGGAGCTACTCGGGAGTCCTTTTCAATGATCTTGTTTTGTTGCTAACTAAAGTGTTGTTTTGTTGCAGATTTAAGGTTCCCAGGCTGCTGTTTTAAATTGTTTAGGTGATGTTCTGTTTACCTAAAACTGATGTTAATAGTTTGTGTTAACGAACTGTTTTTAGTCCCAGTTAACTAGCTGTTTGGGTGTGGTCAAGGACTATTTTGATGTTATTAAGAGGTTGCTTTTTGGTGTAGATTTGGGGTTGTTTTAGACAGCTATTTTCCTGTTGAACAGTCGATCTAAAAATGTAGTTCGATAGACGTTTGACGTATGCGATAGTTCGTTTGTTTTTAAGGTAAATTTTTCCCCCACTCTATCAAATTCTTGGATCCGTCACTACTAGTTATTCATCTTTTAAAACATATAGCTAAAAACTCATATTAATTTATTGCAATTGGATTTTAAAGCTTTAGTTCATGTGGTAATTAATTGTGATGTTAGTTGTAGACGGCTCTAATAAGAACTTACGGGTTTATGCAAGGCTAGAAAAAGAACTAAACGCAATAAATTCAATCCGTTTTAACAACCCGATCATAATGCATTAATGCTATACAGGTCGAGTATAATTGATCTATAAACCTATATATGTAATATTTACAAATTCGGGTCCCCATGAAATCCGACGACTGTAGGCAGTTCTTTACTTTGTTGTTTAATGTCTAAGCCCGATAATGATAGTTATAATCATAGGTGAACAAGTATGTAAACGGATATATCTATTACATATTTATATAATATGTAAAGAAGTAAACTAAAATTTACAAAAATACTAACGATAAACATAGATGCTGTAACGTGAGTTAAAGAATTTTGTATTCAACGTCCAAAGTTGGTATAATTTATTTTGTTTTGCGAATATGAAATTGGGTTATTTAAGAACTCATAAATAAAAAATAATTCAAGAACTATTCTGGGTTAATTATTTTTTTTTTTCTTTTTTTCTCTCTTTAATTAAATAATAAAATTCATCCAAATCATTCAAAATGTTTTATCTCACAAACTGTAAATCATTAGACGAAACAAAAACATGGGTAGTCTTAAAATTTCGTCCTCTTTCATTAGAGATCCAATTCGATATAATTTTGACGATTTTTTAATTTTCTTTTTTTTCCCTCTTCTACTTGTGTATTTGTACATGTGTAGAATCATTGTTTTCACATGTAAATTAGTAAATAAACATATGTACACAACAATGAAGGTTAAGGGCGGAGCCATGATGGCCAAGGGCGGAGCCCGTCAGTCCATGGCGGAGCCATAGCGCCTAAGGGCGGAGCCCGTTAGGTAGATCACCCATCATCGGTCACCCCCTATGATCTATCATCCTCTATGACCTATCACCCCCACTAGCTTTGGTTTGTGAATATCCTTAAGGGCAAAGCCCGTTCCGAATCATAACTTTTGTTCAACCTACACATGTGTAAGTACAAAAAAAAAAAAAAAAAGTCATCAAATTAAAGTATATCGAATTGGATCTGTAATGAAAGGGGACAAAATTTTAAGACCACTCATGCTTTTTGCTTCGTCTAACGATTTACGGTTTGTGAGATAAAACATTTTGAATGATTTTGGTGAATTTTATTATTTAATTGAAGAGAGAGAAAGAGAGAAAACATGAGTGGTCCAGAATGGTTCTTGAATTTTTTTTTAATGAGTTATCAAAATAACTCACCCCTATATAATTCTAACTGTTATGTAATTATCATAAGGCATGTGATTGAAAATAAAGCTATTCGTGTTATGGGTTTGCATCATGATCAAAGACATATACTTGAATGTCAAGTATAAGATCAAATTATGTTTATATTTTAATTTTTAATTATCTTTCATAATAATTTTTTTAATATGTCTCAACTAATAATGACAGTGATGAACCTATGACTATTGCACTACAACTTGCAATATATAACACTTGAAACCGTATATCTTTAAAATTATAAGTTTTTATGATTTAAAATGTATGAAGATTTAATATTGATAATATCGCAAGTTTCGTGTGCAATGTTAAACACGGATCTAAAATATAGTTTTATTATATACGATAACAAGAGAATACATGATTTGAGTAAAAACGAGCAAACAGAAATTAGCTTGTATTTTATTAATTTAAAAAAATGCAATAGAATGTGAAAAGAAGCAATATATTGTGGCTGATGAGAAAAGCGCATATCGTGCGAGTGGAGGTTCACATAGTAGTGGCAAAAAATAACATCATTGATAAAAATTGTTGGCTTGCTTCTCAATCCACAATTCAGGCACTTTATATCATAGTGGAACTATACAATTATTTACTTACGCTTCAAATAAATATTAGTTCCACCATGCAGATAATATTTTTAAATTTTGTTTAAACATGCGTTTAATTAGAAGTATTTTTATATGAAACTGGAAAACCTTAGTCGTGACAATTGTATCTTATCTTTGTTGAATGACAACTTCGTAATACATATATCCGCATTATCAATAATATGGAACTCTCAAACCAGAATAGTCAATTCTTTAACAAAATTTCTTTACATCTTTATTGATAAGCAATCTTAACAAAACGTACTACTTCAAATTAAAAGTGCCCAATAATATGCTTAACGAGGATCAACATCTCGACTAATTGGTAAACCCTTGGTTTCTCGAGATAGTTTTGTTACTACAAGAAAGGAAACACACATTAAATATCTTGACCTGAGATGAACCTCGAATTATGGCGTTATGTGCGATCTATATGTTGGGTTTGTTTTCTCGTTAGCCCCATCAAAATGGCCTATATCCAAGAATCCCTTTAGCTTTTGTTGACTTTGGTGGCTAGTTGCTAAGGAATCATGTGATGCAAATGTACAACCACTATCACTTTGTCATAACAATATATTGATCAAATTAAATTCGTTTAGCCCGAATTTCACATACAGCAACTCAGAAAACCTTCAATCTCCAAAGATTAAATCGTTGAATCGTTCTAATTTTGGGACAGAAGCTTAACAGCATCAGCGCCAACATTAAGGACGGTTGAATTTGTCTCAACTGCTCTGAAACTCAAGTTATAGTTTATGGGGTAGAAAATCTGGTGATATTGTTCTTATTCTGTCTTTGTTTTACTTTCATACATCTTGATGTTTTACTTCAAGTTTATGATGATTGTTGTATGCCTCTAGTATATCTAGGAAATGTCTGATTGTATTTATTTATTATTGGTGATATTAAATTTTAAACGGACTCATGGTCCGGTGGTTTTTACTACCACTTTCAAAGGTCCTTAGGGTCCGGTAATTGTATACTTCCTCTTTCCCACTAAAAGTGTCATATTTGAAATTTTCAAATCTAACATTTCTAACTTTGACCTTAAATAATTTTTTTCGTGTTAGATAACGTTTGATGAAAGTTATATAAATTGATTGTGGTTTAAAAGGTGTTTTCATTGTTATAACTTTCATCAAGTTTTATATAACACAAAAAATATATTTACGGTCAAAGTTTATAAACAATGATTTTGAATATTCAAAATATAACATTTTTCATGGGACCGAGGGAGTAATTTTCATCAACTATTATTTAATACACAAAAAGATATATAAGGTCAAAGTTGAAAAAAAAAAAAAAAGAAATTGATAATATAAAACAACACACATTTAAGACGAATGCGGCATGGGATGAACCTAGTACTCTCGAAATCCATTTTTAATCCGGCCCTTATATAAATGTGGGATATGTAAGACCCGAACCCAACTGGATTCTTTCAAGGTTAAAGGCTTCAACAATTGGTCATCAACCAGATTAATGATTAAGGTATGTAAGTACACATTTTGTATTAATGGCAAATCTAAACTATTTGTGCTCACATGTAAAAATGTTTTTGTCTTAATAAACTTTCATAATATGTATTATGTATAAAATATTAGGTATATTAAAGTATTACAATGAAATTAATAAAACAATGCAAAATTTACGACTTGGTCATTATGTGCCGATCAACTTAATTGTGACACGGCCAATTGCTATCTCACAATAGTATCGAGCTAGGCTCTTATTTACGACCTGATTTGGCGAAGGCTATATATATTAAGCTATGAAATCTATCATTCGATCAACATTCATAATTCAATAACAACAATTATATCAAAACGTACTGCAACACTAAAAACACTAATATTACAAATATATAGGACAATAAAGAAATTAATGAAGTACCATTGCGTTTGCTATCCCAAACAAATAAATTCAAGCCTTAACGACTAAACTTTCAAGCCTTAACTAGAAAAAAGAATAGCTTGTTGGTTGTTTGTTACTCCAAAAGGCGTTGGTGTATTTATACTATTACGTTATAGCTAGGAGTTGCATGGTTAATAACGATCGACTAAACTTTCACACTATGTAGTGGTGGACTGTTGGATCAGGGATTCGCTGAGGGACTCAGCGAGTGGCTCATTCAGCGAGCTGTCAGCAAGCTGTCAGCAAGCTCATACATCTGCAAGCATAATCTATCTTCAAAGTCTAAAGGATATGTTCAATGACTCACCGTCCAGTATTTGTTAGTCAAATATGAGCGGGAATTTGAAGATTAGAAGAATGGTCCCAAGGACACGTGTTGAAAGATCAAGATGAAGACATGTGACCTTGTACTACTTCGGTGCAGTGAAGTTTCTCTTTCATACCGTTTTTGGAAACAAACAAGATGAAGGAAAGAGGCTTCTGCAGATCTGAATGATCCACCAATAGATAGTTGACAACCTTCATGTGTCAACATCTACTAGGGTAGTCATGTGATTCCTTATCTGCCTATAAAAGGAATCACTTGACCTAGCTACCAAAAAACTGGTTGGTGTGTTCCACAGTTTACCTTATTTTCTCTAAGTAATTTGTTAAGTTTTTGTGTGTTCAAAAACTTAACATATTTTTCTGTTTATTGTTTATTGTTGTTGTTATCAAAAAACCATTCATGTTTTCATCGTTTAGTTGAAATACATAAAACTAAACAAAGTTCTTTACATCTCATCTCTGTTATTGTTATTTCGTATTTACATTATAAGTTAGTCAATACAAGCAGTGCATTAGAGGACCATCAAGTGGTATCAGAGCCACCGTTCCTAAATTATTGGAACAAGATCTGTTTGCCTCTTGTGTTTACATTATTTTCTTTCTTTTCTTCACAATTAAATCTAAATTTTTTTCTTTTCTGTTTTTAAAAGATGTCGTCTGTACCCACTCTTGTTAACACGCGTGACTTTGGTTACGTTTCTATTCCTCCAAAATTTGAGCCAAAGGACTTTGGTTCATGGAAGGAACGGATGTTACTACACATAGTGGGTGTAGAACCATATCTTATGACCATTCTAAATGAAGGTCCTTACATTCCCACATATGTTCAAAGGACACCAGGTGCAACACCTGATGCTCCTGAAATTGTAACAGATCTAGTCAAGCCTGAAGTCCAGTGGACTGAAGAAGAGCGAAAGCTCGTCAATCTTGACTCAAGATTGAAAAACATAATCATCACCACCCTTCCCACTGAGGTGATGAAACTAGTCATTAAATTCCCCACTTCAAAAGAAGTTTGGGAAAGACTAGTAAGCACTTATGAAGGGTCAGCTGACTTGATTAAAACCAAGAAAATTGACCTCAAACGTGCCTATGAAAATTTCTTTTCTCTTCCTGATGAAAGTCTCGAGGGCACATATACCCGATTTAAAGGGTTGCTCAATGACATGACAAACGTTGGCATTACTCATGACAATTTCGAGGTATGCCATAAGTTCATCGATTCTCTTCCTCTAAAATGGCAGAATCTTAGACAAATCCTCCGTACCACCAAAAAGATTCAAGAACTGTTTGAGGAGTTGTTTGGCACTCTTCAATTTGAAGAGAAAGCCTTGGCTCAAAACATTAGAGCCTCTGCTGAATCTAGGAGACATGCTGGCTCCTCTTCTGCTACCAGCACTTCTGCAAATCCCTTAACTGACCCTCTTGCTCTCATCTCTTCTGAGCCCATCTATCCCAATGATGGTGCCAGCACCTCTTCTCTTCCAGCATCTTTTCAAGCTCTTGTTGAAGAGCTTGATGCTGAAGAGAAACAGGAAATGTTCAGTGATTTTGTTGAATTTGCCTTAATCGCTGGAAAGAAGTACTCCAGGAAATGGAACAACCGTAAGTCGGTTGCTCCATATAAGCCTCCTGTGGATAAATCACAGGAGGAATGCTGGAAATGTGGTAGAGAAGGCCACTATCAAAAGGAGTGCAGGGTTTCTATCCCAACTCCTGCTGCTCCAAAATCTAACTCATCTAAAACTGCTGATGAATACAGGAACAAGTATTATCAGCTCAAAGCGAAAATGGCTGAAACTGAAGAGGCCAAAACACCAGGCAAAGGTCTGGTCGCTGAAGAGCATGACTGGGCTGATTCAGATGACTCTGATGATGAGGAGTATGTTGACGCCATGTGTCTCATGGCTCTGGCTGATAGTGATGCGCTGACAAAAGACCAAGTCTCAACAAGTCAGTGGGTCAACGTCACTGTCAAAAAGGTACATACTCTTCTTTCAACTGCTGATGAGGACAAAACCAAAATTCTTGAATCCTTGTCATGTGATCTTCAGTTCGTAGAAACTCTGCGTGCTGAAGCTCACTCAAAACTCCTTTCAGTAAGTTCTGAATTGAGTGAAAAATCTGATAAACTCAACAGACTAAAGAATGTTCATGTTGAACTTCAGTCACATGAGTTGCTGACTCAAAAACTTCAGCTTGAAAATGAAAAACTCAAGCTTGAAGTTCTCAACCTCAAGAAGATTGTGACCTCTTGGTCAAAAGCTTCTAAGTTTCATCATCAATGTCTTAATGAACAAGTCCCTGCACAAGTTCAGGCAGTGATAGGTGGAGATTTTGAATCTGCTGCCTGTATCGCTGACATGTTTAAAGATGATGTGAAACCGGAAATCTCAATTCCTCCTTCTGGTATTACTTCTCCTAAGGAAATGAAAAAGTGGTATTTCGTTAAAGGAAATGATTACCACACTGAAATGGACGCTGGATCCTCCACATCTCTCTCCAGCGACCCTTCAAATTCTTCTGAAGCTAAAGTAGTTAGCTCATCCTCATCCTCAAATAACATATTTTCCCATTTGCCTATTGGTGGCATGATGCCACACGAAGGCAAAATTCAATATTCTCCAAATAAAACATTTCATGGAGACATTTCAAGTGATGGGTACAAGTCCATCGCTCCTCAGCCCCTTACTTTGAACAGCTCGCTGAGGCGTGCTATAGTCATAAGGAGCAGCAACGTTACTTCTTTTAAAAGTCTCAGACTTATTCATAAGGAGCACGCCTCAGTCTATCCCATCAAATTCTTTTCCTTCTAAAATCTTAAGTGCTGATGTATCTCAGCATGAACGCCTCATGGAGAGACGTGTAAGGTTTGGAGATGTTAGGTTTCATAATGAAGGCTCATCTCAAGCCAAACCGGTTGTCCATCAGCGGGCCTCTCATTCTTCTCCACCTCGATCAATTCTGAGACACCCAACTCCTCTAAAAAGTAATGTGCCTCAGTCGGTCAACAGACCAACCACTCCTCAGCGAGGAAACATTCCTCAGCAACAAATGAGGAATACAACTCCTCAGCAAGGAAACATTTCTCAGCAGCGACTAAGGAGTGTTACTCCTCAGCGAGGAAATGGTTCCCAGCACCAAGCAAGGAGTGTGACTCCACAAAGGGGACACTTGCCACATCAGCAAGTGAGATCCTCCACTCCCAATAAAAGACAGTTGTCTTCCCAGCAGTCACAATCGTTTATTCCTCTTGTGGAATATCTCCCTCATAGGCAAGGGAGGTCTTCCACTCCTAATTGATCTTCTAGATCCACCACTCCCAATAGGGTTCTTCAATCCAAGACTTCCTCGTCTCAATCTGATCTAAAACAAGCCTGGAGTGTGTTAAGAGGCTCACAAGTGGCCTCCTCTTCCACTCCTCGTCTAGATGACCCCACTGGCAAATCTCTCTTGGGTCCCCCTCCTCTCTCAAAGAATTCTCGCAAGCAAAAATCAAAGCCTAAGTCCAAGGCAAAGACTAAGGCTTCAACCTCTTCTGACCCAAAAATTATTGAACTTGCTTAACAGGTCAATGACTTGTCTTCTCAACTTAAAGAATTCCTTCTTAGCAATCAACAAAGCAATTCCTCTAACAGGAAATGATATATTTGTGGCATGAGAGGACACATTGCTACAGATTTCTATAACTCAAGAGATGCCCCTGAAGTTGTAGTGCAATCAAATGCTCACACTTCAGCCTGTGCCTCTCTAACCAACCCTGCCTCATCTTCCATAATTAGTGAGAGTCCTCCAAATGAATCTCTCTTCATTGACATTGGGTCTGTGGGGACTCATCAATCTAATCTTGCCAACTATATTGCCTCTCAACGCATTGAGATTCCTCATTCTCAGAATGTCATCTCCAATTCGTGGGGACGACCTGCAATGCTGGTTGAGTTCAGTGCTCCCAACGTTGTTAGCAACTCAGTGGTGCTTCAAGAATATGAGAATAACATGATGCCCACTGATGAGAATGACAGAACTCATATGCTTCCTGACTTAGGAAACCACCTCACCCTTGAGGAAACTTTCTCCGCTGAGTCTTCCTCCACCACTGATGCACCCATCATTACTTCTACTGACATTCCCGTCAGTGAGTCTGAAAGTGGACCAGACTAAAACCTTCTGTCTTATCCTTGCAGGGTTCACTGGGAAAAGGTGTGTGGTATTTGGACAGTGGATGTTCAAAACACATGACTGGCTCAAAGACCTTGTTGGATAACTATGTAGAGGCTGCTGGCCCAAGAAAACGAGATGTATATCTCGTTGACTTCACTCCTATCAAAACTGATAGTGAGACTTGTTTCTTTGCCAAGTCAGCTGCTGAACTAAATTGGTTATGGCACAAGCGTATGTCGCATGTGAATTTCAAAACCATAAACTCACTGGCCAAAAAGAACCTTGTTCGTGGCCTTCCTCCTCTCCCTTTCAAAAAAGATAGGCTCTGTGGTGCTTGTGAAAAAGGCAAATGCAATAGAGCTACTTTTAAAACTAAACAAGCCAACTCTGTTAAGGGTTGTTTTCACCTTCTTCACATGGACCTTTTTGGTCCAGTGAATGTCCAAAGTTTAAAGGGTAGTAGATACACTTTAGTGATTGTAGATGAATATTCACGATATACTTGGACAATTTTCCTTAATTCTAAGAGTGATGCTGCTGATGAAATCATCAAATTCATTAAAAAAATGGAAAATCTCAACAGCATAAGGGTCAAAGAACTCAGAAGTGATCATGGCACTGAGTTTAAAAACCACACTCTTGAAACTTTTTGTGCTGATCAAGGGATCTCACAAAACTTCTTTTCCACTAGAACTCCTGAGCAAAATGGTGTTGCTGAAAGGAGAAACAGAACTCTTATAGAGGCAGCACGCACTATGCCCAGTGAGTCCTCTCTTCCCAGTAGGTTTTGGGCTGAAGCAGTCAACACTGCTTGTCACACTCAAAATAGATGTCTTATTGTCAAAAGACATGACAAAACTGCTTATGAAGTTTTAAGAGGAAAGAAACCTCAAATCAAATACTTTCATGTATTTGGATGTCCTGTCTTTATTCTTAATAATAAGGATCATTTAGGGAAATTTGATCCTAAAGCTGATGATGGTTACTTTGTTGGATACTCTTCTTTTAGCAAAGCTTTTAGAGAATTCAATACTCGTCTTAAAAAAGTGGATGAATCAATTCATGTCACTTTTGATGAAAGCTCTTCTGCTCTTAGAGATATCCAGCCATCTTTTACTGAAGAGATCTTCAATGAGTTCATAAACCCTCCTATGGAGGATGCTGACTCATATGTCGATGCTTCTTGCTCGCCTCCTCTTGATCTGCTACTCACTGAGGATAGTTCAGCAGACCCTGAGCTGGAGCAAGTTGCTGCTCATATCTATACGATTGAGCCAGTTGAGCCTATCTTAAGGTCAATCCATGCAGCATCAGCCAAACCTAGATCACTGGCTGATGATGTGCAAGTTGATGACTCTGCTGATGAAGAGTTTCATGATGCTTCAGCTAACACTGAGGATATGGAGTCTGCTGACGACTCCAACATCAATGATAACTCAACTCAGTCAAATAACTCAACTGATCATCCTGACACTGAACCCACTGTCACTATTGACCTTTCTTCATATAATCCTCTTCCTTCTGTTCACATCTCCCCATCTTCTGCTGATACTCAACTAGGTTCTTCAAGTGTTCCTTCACTTAGGTGGACAGCCAGTCATCCTGCTCACCAAATTATTGGTGATCCTCAGCAGGGCATTGTGACTAGATCAGCGACTAGAAACACATGTCTATATGTTAACTTCTTGTCAATGATCACTCCCAAAAATATTAGTGAGGCAATGGCTGAGCCCTCTTGGGTTGCTGCCATGCAGGAAGAACTCACTCAATTTCAACGACAGCACGTCTGGTTTTTAGTTCCTTTACCACATGGTAAGGAACCTATTGGTACCAAATGGGTCTATAGAAATAAAATGGACGAAGACAGTGTTGTTGTACGCAACAAGGCTAGGCTGGTTGCACAAGCTTATCTTCAAGAAGAAGGAGTCGACTTTGATGAAACCTTTGCTCCAGTGGCCAGAGTAGAAGTTATACGCTTATTTTTGGCACATGCTGCTTATCGAGACTTCAAGGTCTATCAAATGGATGTTAAGAGTGCCTTCCTAAATGGAAAACACGATGAAGAAGTCTATGTCGAGCAGCCACCTGGTTTTGAAGATCCAGCCAAGCCACATCATGTCTATCGTCTCTATAAGGCCTTATACGGTCTTAAACAAGCCCCCAGGGCTTGGTACGACACTCTCTCAAAATTTCTTCTCTCTAACAACTTTCAGCGAGGATCCATTGATAGCACTCTTTTCATCTTTCGAAAAGGTGCTCATATACTATATGTCCAAATTTATGTTGATGACATTATCTTTGGATCCTCAAGCACTAAACTATGTCCAAATTTATGTTTAGCTCTCTAATGTCATCTCATTTTGAAATGAGTATGATGGGAGAATTAACCTTCTTTCTTGGTTTGCAAATACATCAGCTCACTGATGGTATTTTTATCAACCAGGAAAAGTATATCCGAGACATGTTGGCTAAGTTTGATATGTCTGACATTTCTCCAAAGCCAACCCCCATGTCTCCTCCCAATAATCTCCATGCTGATCCTGATGGTAAGCATGTGAACCCCACTCACTATCGTGGGATGATTGGCTCGCTAATGTATCTTACAGCAAGTCGTCCTGATATCATGTTTGCTACTTGCTTATGTGCAAGATATCAAGCATCTCCTAGAGAGTCTCATCTTCTTGCTGTCAAACGCATCTTCAAATACCTGAAGGGCACTATGACCTTAGGTCTTTGGTATCCCAGGGAGGCAAATTTTGATCTAGTTGCTTACTCTGATTCTGACCATGCTGGTTGCATGTTAGATTGTAAGAGTACCAGTGGAGGATGTCAACTGTTGGGGGGGAGATTAACTAGTTGGTCTAGTAAGAAACGGCATACAGTGTCCATCTCCACTGCTGAAGCTGAATATGTGTCGGCAGCAAGTTGCTGTGCACAAGTCCTCTGGATGAAACACCAACTCGCTGACTATGACTTAGATTACATTAAGGTTCCCATTATGTGTGACAACACAAGTGCGATTGCTATCACACATAATCCTGTTCAACATTCCAAAACCAAACACATAGACATTAGGTACCATTTCATACGTGACCACGCATGAAAGGGGATGTTGAAATTTATTTCATCCCCACTAATGATCAACTCGCTGACATCTTCACAAAACCCTTAGATGAGAAGAGATTTAAAGATCTTGTCAGCAGGTTGGGAATGTTGAATGGTGACTCAACTATCTAACTTACATGAGTCAGCAAGTTTAAGTTTGTCTTACTTGCGTAAAAACAAAATAAAGGCAATGGAAAGCCAAAAGTTTCCATCTAGTCCAATAGCAAACGGTTATTAGTAAAGACTCATAAAATCCGTTGATCCCTGTTGCTTTGGGAAAAAGCATAATAAAGGCAATGGAAAGCCAAAAGTTTCCATCTAGTCCAATAGCAAACGGTTATTGGTAAAGACTCCTAAAATCCGTTGATGGCTGACAATTTGCCAAAAATTGTATCTCAGCGAGCATATGACCATCTTATTTAAAATGTGTTCTTATCGATACGTTCGCTGAGACATGTTCTATTAAATAACATAAAACATATTAAATAAAACATAGGACTCGATCTGAAACTCACTATTTCGCATGTAACTATGTTGGCAACATGGCAGTCTTGTGCGCCACATATTATTCACCTTTACAAAAAGTTACCCACTTGTTTTACTCGAGTACGTCATCTGTCCACTTGAGACCATGACTATGCCTCTGTTGGTCTGTATCTGTCAGACGCATACGGCGCATACTCGAGTATTTTGAAAATATCTTTTTTCTTTTTTTTCAAAACGTTACTCACAAAGGGTTTTATAAATATAAATTTATATAGGGTTACAGTTGTTAAACAACTGTAGATGTTGAAAATGAGGAAAGAGAAAAACTCTCTTTTGTCCTTTCATTTCTGACCAATCACATTCCTTCACCACACCCTATATATATACAACTTCATACCCATACTTCCTTTTTCATGCTTTCTTTCAACTATTCATTCTCTTCAAAATCTCTCAAAAAATTCTTCATCTTCTCAAAATCATCATCTCTGCTTTCTCCATTCTCTGCATCTTCATATCTTTTCTCTAAACTTTAAAATGGCTTCATCTTCTCAAACTCCATCTGCTTCCGCCGCCACTCAAAAGTCTTATCTAAATTCTTCTTCCTTTTCTCCATCTGCTAATATTGTAAAATCTTCAAAGATCTCTTTCAATGCTTCTGAGATGGTTGTTAAACCTAATAACCATCTCGGCTCGTCTGAAGTACCGAAAGGTACAAAGGATATAAGCCAATACTTGATTTCATTCATGCTTCCCCTGCCAGTCACTGTATAATGGCAGATCCGGAGAAGATTTATGTTCATCTTCTTCGTGAATTCTGGTGGACGTGTAACTATGACGAGTCCACCCAGTCTATAGTGGGTATTGTTCGAGAAGGAACAAAGTCCATCTCTATCACTCCAGCGTCATTACGCCGTACTCTACGCTTCCCACAAGAAGATGGGGACAATGTGTTTGTGGAAGCTGCTGGAGATGACGAGTGGAAGGCATGGTTGCCTTCCATCGGGTACAATAACAACTTGAGGAACCCTCCGGCTATCCCTAGCAATCCACTTAAACAAAATCTCCCAGGGATATGGAGGGTTCTATTCACCCATGTGATTCAGTGCATGGGTGGTAACTCTGGGTCATATAATCAGGCGTCTTCTACTTCGATGCCTATTATTCATGCCTTAGCGGAAGGAAGGTTTGTAGATTTTGCCTTGTTGATCTTCAACGATATGAAGAACAAGGTCTCGCTGAACAACAGATCTCACACAGTGCCCTTTGTGAGAATTTTCTCCCTCATCTTCAAAGAGGCGCTGGGTGACGAGTATGATCTACCAAATGCTGCCATGATACAAGTTGCACGGGTCGGTAGCAACATCTATAAGCAACCTGCTGAACACTTGGTTGCTCGCCTCACTCCACACATAAAAGAGGTACTCTTCTCCCTAAACTCTTCTTTATACCCCAAAAGCAGCGACTGGAAGGTAGCACTTCTTTCTGATGAATGGCTGATACGGTCGCTGCGACGCTGCAATGCCTTCTAAGGCTGGTTCGCTGATAAACCCCCCAGCGACCTCCAAAGCCTCTAAAAAGACCAAAAATATTCCTAAGGCAGCGTCCCCAACTAAAAATCTACAATCTTCACCCTCCGCTGTCGTCCCAAAACGAAAGCGGAGTGATTCAAAGGGCAAACCAAAGGTTAGGAAGTCCTCTACGCCCAAGGACGATAATACCCAAGCCACCCTATCAGCAGCCTCCCAACAGGCTGTTGACGAGTTAAACGGGGGCAGCAAACAGCCACCTCAAATTTCTGTAGGAGAGGTTGGTGAAGATATTGGGTCACCCCAACCCACTAGAGGTCTTAGTCCAAATCCACCCCATAAAAATATTCCCTCTTCTCTTCAAATACCCTCTGAGTCGTTGACAGCAGCCAGATCACAGGTGATGCTAGAGCCAACACCCTCTACGGCCGATGATACCTTGGTGGAACAACACACTGAGGTTGAGGCACCAGGTTCCCTTTCCCCAAACTCTATCAATGTCTCGGAAACTGTTTGTGCAGGGACCGAGACTAACATTTTTGCAGACTTTGATATGGAGAATGAATACGGCAGCGAGTTTGATCAACAAGATTCTCATGCCGAAGTTACACTCGCTGCCGCTAAAGAGAGTGAAGAAGAAGTTGTTGTAGGTAAGGTCTTTGAAGGTGATATGGGCTTTATAATGATTGGGGAGAATCAAAGAAATGAAGAGATGCCCGAGATGCTTGCTGACATGCCTCCTCCTCCTTCTTACTCCCCAAGGCCCACAGAAATTTTTGAACCTATAGGACACTTTGGAGAGTTTAAGACTGAGCTCAACAATGAAGAATTGCAAAGAAAGAAGGAGCTGTGCAAGAATCAACGTATTAAACTAGGAGTGTATGTTGAAGTTGAAGAACTGGATGATGAAGTAATAATGGAAGTGCCTCCTATGCATCATCCAGATTTCTTTGGCACTCCTTGCTCCAAGTACCCAGTCTCTCTAAGAACACTAAGGATGCCAGAGCTTGACGATGAAAGAATATACACCGCAGTTGATTTACCTGGACTTGACTATGTTGAAACATATCAATTGCAAGAGTTGCTGAGAAGAATTCAGGTGTGCCAAAGTCAAGGGAATAGGCATGGGTACTTGTATGTGTGGTGGTTGATCAGGTTGCCCAAGTACATTTAGAAGCGCATACAAATTTTCAATACTTGGTGCATAGCAGTGATAATCTCAACGATGGGCTGGCTGAGCAGAAAGATGTAATTATTAGATTGATTAAGGCCCAGCAACACACTGCATCAAATGAGAGGCTCTTCAAGCAGAATCAAACCCTTCTAATGCAAGTATGAATCGGGTTAGTGTCTCCAACTCCTCTATCTCTGCCTCGCTGAATAAACTTAAAGAACAAATTGCTAAGTTAGCGATGGCCACTGAAAACACTGCCCTTCTCTCTTCTCTCCAACAACTCTCCCAATCAAATATTCTTTTTACTGCTCAACTCAATCACCTTCAAAACTCCATCAACTCCTTCTCTCGAAATCAAAGAAATTTTCTCTCAACTCTCACCAATGAAATAGCCTCTCTCAAATCTTCCTTAAATTTCTCTTCATCGGCTGCTGATAAACTCAGGATAGAGGAATCCATCAGCAGCCAACGCAAACTTGAAAGGGAGGTCTCTGACCTTAAACAGATGATGAAGGAAATGATGGGTATCCTCAAGAATAAAGTGGAAGTAGCAATACTCCAGCTACTTCCAAGGGGGAGAAAACTGCAGTTAACGAGGAGACCCCAACTGCTGAAAGTGTCCCCCTCGCTGCCAAAGATAGTGTACAGGCAGCAAGTGTTGAGGGGGAGCACGCTGAAGAAGGAAGTGCAAAGCCCGCTGAAGTTGTGACAGCGAGGCCAATAAATGTGTCAGCTTTCAAACCAACTGATGAGTTTCATGCTGCCCTTGTAAGAAGGATGCTGATAAGGGAAAAGCAGCGGCAGTAACTCAAGGCAACCACCTAAGGTTCCCATCTCAGCAACTGCACAAAAGACAAGCTCATGTCTGGAGCTCTCCCAAAGTCTTCTTCAAAAACATCTGCTGAACTCACTCCCACTGAGATAGTCATCCAAGAAGAACTGAAGAAAAAAGAGATTCAAGAAGAACTATCTTAGAAACTGATAAGTGAGCTGATTGTCAATGAAGAACTTGAAGGTGCTGACGATGAACAAAATGTTAGCAAGCAGTCTAGTGGTTTGGAGCTCTCAAGAGGAAAGAGTTTGAATTCTTTGCAAGTAAGGAGAAGAAGCTTGAAGAAGCACGCCAGCCTATCTTACTTCAGAGAGGTAAGGCAAAGACAAGAAGAGATCATATGGTCAAGCCTACTCTTACTCAGCAACGAATGATCTTCAAGTTCAGAGGAAAGGTGTGCCCAGGTGTT